>NC_141612.1:19828925-20086425 GCF_047967505.1 Dipteris shenzhenensis
TAGTGCCAAAAAAGCACACAAGTGGGAGATATCTAAGCTATGCATGATCAGGATCCACATAGCAGGAACTTTCTTGTAGCTTGGCTGCCTTCAAATCTACTCATTAAAGGTGCTTTGAAATTCACTAAATTCCCTTGAATTTCAAACACACTTATCTCCCATTTTTTAAATGCACTTCATTCTCCCCATCGTCACTATTTGTGTGGGGTCAACGTTCTATGTACTAAATGGCCTTTGTCTTGAAGCAGAGCTCAAAAGGTATGCCTTCGTCCGCTCTCTCTCTCTTTTCTTAGAATGTAAGAATTTAAGTAAAAATCTCTTGCTCCATTGCTACTACAAAGTACTACAAAGATTCACATGTTTGTTTGATGCATCGAATATCGAGAGCTTGCATTTCAAGCAGATCTCATTGGCACACACTGAGCATAGAGTTTCCTCAATAGATGCGATTGTGCTAATCCAAGGAGAACTTTCATAAGGAGTATGGGTTGTGTTTGGTTGGGTGAAACCCTTGCTATTTGTCAGACATTTATGTTCATGAAATGGTGTGGCTCTCTATATTTACAAAAACCTATTTTTGAGAGGGTAAGGTTTACTTGAGGACTCTAAGGCTAGATTTTTATAAGGAGTTGGCATTGCTATACCATTGGATGTATTAATACATCAACCTTAAACAATGATGGCCCCGTTGCTTTTGCATGTGGTTTCATTTTAGAGCGATGCAGAATGGCACAGATTCATTCTAAGAAGAAAAACTATGTGGCATGGGTAGAGTGTGTCCTAAAAACCATGGAGAGATAGGGTAAGCTCCACAAAAAGATGGATCATTGGAGGCAAGAAAATGGTACACTAAACATTGTTTCTCATAGCAATACATCTTGTATTTGAGACAACAACATGATTTATAGAGTTTAGAGAGTAGAATGCAATCAAATATGGTAGTATCTATGCTTGATGTGGTAAGATATATGTTGAATGATAAGAAGCAAGTTCTACACAATGCCATTGCCGCACTAGAGAATGCAAAGATAAGAAAGCACTAGCATGAAGGGGTGTCACATGCTATTTATGCTCTACAAAATGATCTTTTGATGTGTGGATACACAATGGAAGAGCCTAAATGTCTCAAGTTAGAGGTAGAAACAATGACCCTTAAAAAAACGTTTGTTGTTCTAGATGATAGTTCACACTCCTCATCGGCAATGGCATCCAACACATCATCCTTATAGGTTGCTTCAGAGATTTCTCTATGACTATAGACCTAAATGTTTCCAGGTGTAAACCTCATTGTTTCCTGAGCCTAGATTTGTGAGCCTAGATTTGCAAGAAGACTATATTATCACTTTGTTAAACATGATCATTTTAGTATTTTGACTTTTTCCTCAAACCATGTTGAACCATTTTCAAAGCATTGTTAAGTATCTTGTTTGCACTTTTTACACTTGTAGCCTAGGGATGTTTTTATCGAAGCTATGTGACACGCTCCAAACCTTGAAATCAAGATTGATTCTATAGAGAGAAGGAGAAAACTGAAATATAATAGAAAGAGACTTTTTGTTGAATCGAAATCATTTACAATCAATCCTGGAGTCACAATACTCCATGTACAGAGCTCAAACTGCCCGACCACCCCCAAGTTATTCTCACTCTCACTCTCACTCTCACTCACACCAAGGTGTTTCAATGAATCTCACTCTCACTCAAGATGATACAATGATAGACAAAAGAAGAATCTCATTCTCACTCGCACTCTCAATCTCAATCTCGGAGCTTCTGAAATATGCTGCCTTGCTACCTCTGTGTATTCTGAGTTTTTGACTTAATAAATCATCGAATTAGATCTCAACCTCTTCTGTAAAGTTGTAGATCGCAATCTCAGCTTTCCAACAAAAAAAAGAGCTCTTCAATTCGAGTTTGGAATCAAAAGTTATGGTCTAAATAGTGACTGCTATTTTTAGCAAAGAAAGGTGCGACCTGCTTTTCCCCACTTTTAGCTTGCTTTTCCACTTTATGCTGCTTTTCTTGCCCTTCACAACCAATTTGCTCCATTCCTAGACCATTCTAGCAATAACTTTAGTTCTTTTTAAATCAATCACTCCTTTCCAAGTTCTCCTTTAGAATCCACAAAGCTGGACCTTCTTTTAAACCTACAAACTCCGGTCACAATTCCCATGCATATATATGTTAGATATCAATGCTCCACTCTTGTGTAACTACACGGGAACCAGCTAACTATACTTGTAAGCCCCCCATATGAGGAGAAGGCATTTGAGTAGCTCGGTTATCCGGTAGGTCTTGGTTTGGACACCAGATGGGGGCCATGGGTGGCCTGATGGCTGGATGGCTTCAGATAGAGTTGACACACTATCAACTAAGCTACATGAAAGTGCAGGAAGGCATCCCTTGACTGACCGCACTGAGGGTAGGTGGAGCATTTCTCAGGGCAGCCCACTCTCAGGTTGCGAGGCCTGTTTGGAGCCCCAGATGATCCCGGATGGCTCTAGGCCGAATGAAAATTGTACGTGAGTTGCTCTATTTTGCGCCACGGTTCTACCGTGTGGTCGGTGGCCTATTTCAGGACCGACCCCTAGTCAGCCATTTTGGGCGGATTGGGTTGGTCACCCAATTGGGTCTAACTGACTACGAGTGGTGGCTATATAAGAGCAAGCCCGAGAAGCCCATTATCATCACTGGTTATAGCAACCTTGGTTCCTTAGCATCCAGCCTCCGTCTTCTACTATTACCAGCATGCCATCGAAGCTTCTCACACAGGAGCGCACGGCTGGGAGGCAGCACCATCTATTGTATCACTTTTATAGTAATCAAATTTTTTATTCTCCATACTATCTACCTTTCTCTCTTGCATACGAGATCATGTTATCTATTGAGCACAGATGTTGTATTGTTTTCTTACATGGTATCAGAGCTTGGGCTCTAGCAAGAAGATTTAGTAGTGTGTTTCTGTTTGCGAGTGGATTGTGAGAGATGGCCCAGCCCGTAAGACTGTGAATCCCACCATTCGGCGAAAGTGGAAAGTTGGACGACACTAACTATCCACTCTAGAAGTTTAAGATGAAGACCATCCTAAGTGCATACGAGCTTTGGGATACTGCTACTGGGGTGGACGTGAAGCCGATTGCGAGACTGGATCCAGCCAATGCAGGACAATAGATAGTACCAATTGTGGATGAGATTCTCGTGTGGACAAGAAGAAATGCAGATGCGCTGTGTTCTATTGTCTGCCATGTAAGTGACTCTGTCATGGCGTTCATTCAACATGTCACCATAACATGGGAGGCATGGATGGTCTTGAAAAATCAATATGAGACCATGAATTAGATGTGGATTCAGAATCTGGAGACTCAACTTGCAAATGAGAAACTGTCTGAGTCTGAAATGGCAGAGAAGTTCATCACCAGCATGAAGAATCTATGCGATCAGATGACTGCGATTGGCATCACCATCACCAACGAGAATCTAGCACGAAGGTGTATATAGATTCTCCCACCAAAGTACGACGGTCTTGTTATGATGTTGAATACGCAGAACAAAAATTCACCCCTCAACTTTGAGGATTTCAATGCAATGCTTCTAGAGGAGGAGATGCATCAAAAAATGAGGACTAGAGAAGATTCGGCTTTCTCGGCTGGATCAAAGAAAGGTAAGGGTAAGGATTCTGGTAACCCATCTTCTTCTGATGATAAAAAGAGAAAGAAGAAGATCAAGTGCTTCTATTGCAACAAGGAAGGGCACAAGCAGAATGAGTGCCGAAAGAAGATTGCAGATGAGAAGAACGGAGTAAAGAAAGAGTCCAACAACAGCGTGCAAGCAGTACCAGTAGAGCTGTTCGTAGCAATTGAGGAGATTTGCACGGAGGCAGTTCATGTACTTGCAAATGAACCTTAGATTATTGAGAGTGGTGCATCGCACCACATGACCAGTCGGAAGGATTGGTATACCTCTCTGCATCCGATAGGGAATGACATCCTGGTAGCAGTCAGCAATGATGCAAAATATCCAGCAAAAGGAAAAGGTATGATTGCTCTCAAGTCAGATGGAGTTGTAAAATAGTTGTTCGATGTTCTTTATGTGCCACATTTCAAGAGGAACTTGTTGTCCATTTCTACAATCACGGATCAGGACCTCAAAGTTCACTTCAATAAGAATGGTGCACAAATTTTGGATCTTCGAGGGAAGGTCGATGGTAAAGGTACACGGTACAACAATATCTACGAACTCTCAGTTTTTAGTGTTCGAGCCGATGTGAGCAACACTAAGCTGTGGCATGAGAGGTTTGGTCATCTAAACCTTAGTTCTTTAAAGGAGATGCATAAAAGTGGAATGATTGCAGACCTACCAAAAATTACAGATCTGCCTGATGTATGTGAACCTTGCACAATGGGCAAGCAGCATCGGCAGCCCTTTCCTAAAGAGGCCAGTAGGGCAAACGCTCCTCTAGAGCTCGTTCACATGGACCTCTGCGAAAAGATGGAGACGAAAGCTTCGGGTGGTTCCTACTACTTCATGATGCTGATTGATGACTATAATAGAAGGATATGGATATACTTCATGAAGACTAAAGATGAGGCTTTTAGTAAGTTCAAAGAATGGCATGTAATGGTTGAGAAAGAAATAGGGAGGAAGGTGAAGTTGAGATCAGACAGAGGTGGTGAGTTCACATCAAGTGAATTCGAAAGTTACTGCAAAATTCTCGTTGTTCCTTACTCCACTTGTGACTTAAACATTTTTTAAATTATCTAAGAATCCATATGGTTTCTATATTCCTAGGTAAAGCAATAGTTGGCTAGGCAAAACAGGCATTACATGTCTACCCAAACGTAACTATGTTATTCTAACACCTAGTTTGTTTGGATGGTGGTAGGTATGTGGACCTTGACCTTGGAACTAGGACTATCTGAGGATTCGACATTTTTTTTTCAATATTGTGTTTGTAAAACTCAATATTATTAAAAATTCTTAATTTCAGAGTAAGAAACCTTCAGCTGCACATTTCAGAGTTTTTGGATGTGACTGTTTTGTGCATGTCCCTGATGTTAACAGGACCAAATGGGAACTGAAGAGCCGGAAGTGTATTTTCTTGGGCTATAGTGAAGACGCAAAGGGTTACCATCTCTATAATCCTGTTACCAAGAAGGTGATAGTAAGTCACGATGTGGTCTTCTCAAAATAGAGCTGCATCAATTGGAGGAGGATGCTTCCTTCCCAGACAACCAGGACCAGGATATCCATCCGGTACAACCACCAACAGTAGACCGAACTCCCCCAACAGTGCTTGGGAGGATTCAAGATAAAGAGGAGGAAGAAGAGCCTGCAGAACCACAATGGGAAAGGCCATTCCTAAAGTGGGTAAAGCAGCTTTTGGATGGTAGAGAACCTCTAGCCATTGAGGAGGAACCATCTAAACACCGCTGGTCCAAGAGATTAGAGGAGCAAAGAAGGGCGCAGGAACACTTGGTCAACTACGCTTTGATGACAGAAGTGATCTGTGCTAAAGAACCCAAGTGTCTTGAAGAGGCACAGGGTGATGATAGGTGGATGGAGGCTATGCAGTCAGAGGCAGGCTCCATAATGAAGAACAACACTTGGGACCTTGTGGATTGACCACCAAAACACAAGGTAATCGGCACCAAGTGGGTGTACAAGACCAAGTACAAGTCTGACGGCACGTTGGATAAGTACAAGGCTCGGCTCATGGCAAAAGGATTCACACAGGTACATGGTTTTGATTATCAGAATACTTTTGCTCCCATAGCTCGACTAACCACAATTCACAGTGTTTTGGCTTTAGTAGCCCAGGGAAGTTGCCTGTGTTGCAAATGGATGTAAAATCCGCCTTTCTAAATGGAGATCTCAAGGAAGAGGTATACATGGAACAACCACTAGGTTTTGTGATCCCCGGTTCAGAAGGTAAAGTCTGTAAACTGAAGAAGGCACTTTACGGGCTGAAACAAGCCCCACAAGCATGGTACCAGTGGATTGATGCCTACTTTGTGCAAAACAGGTTCAGGAGGATCCCATCTGATGTAAATTTATATATCTTCAGAGAAGGAGGTAGGTGTATGATCGTGGTCCTTTATGTGGATGACCTTGTCATAACAGGGAATCATGAAGAGAACGTCTTGCAGACAAAGCATTTGCTAGGAAGAGAATTTGAAATGACGATGCATTTCTATTTGGGGATTGAAGTTTGGCAAGAGCCAAAATAGATCTTCATTTCATAGTTGAAGTATGCTGGAGAGATACTGAAGGCATTTGGCATGGCTGAGTGCAAGACAGTTGGCACCCCTATGGAGGTTTATGTGAACCTCTCAAATGAGGATTCATCACCACTAGTGGACGAAGCGAAGTATAGAAGGCTTGTGGGCAGTTTGATTTAATTGTGCAACACGCGGCCAGACATCAGTTTTGTGACTGGTGTACTAAGCAGGTTTTCCAATAAGCCCCAGGAGAACAATTGGAGGACAGGCATGTGGGTGCTGAAATACATCAAAGGCACACTTGATTATGGCATCGCCTATACCAAGAGCAACATCTTGATCGGATTCTGTGACTTGGAGTGGGTAGGAGACATGGACAACAGGAGATCAGTGACAGGTTACTGTTTCTCACTTGGATCTAGAGTTGTGTCATGGGTCAACAAGAAGCAACCTACAATTGCTCTTTCTTCTACCGAGGCTGATCAATGTATTAAATGGAGAGGTCGACTTGGTGTATTGTCCAACTATAGAGAATGCTGTGGACATCTTCACGAAGGCTCTTGGAAGAGACTTGCTAGAGAGGCATCTTCATCGACTTGGAATTGGGCTGAAAAAGTAAGTTCACTTGCGGGTGGACATTGAGGGGGGGTGTTAGATATCAATGCTCCACTCTCGTGTAACTACGCGGGAACTAGCTAACTCTACTTGTAAGCCTCCCATATGAGGAGAAGGCATTTGAGTAGCTCGGTTATCCGGTAGGTCTTGGTTTAGACACCAAATGGGAGCCATGTGTGGCCTGATGGCTGGATGGCTTCAGATAGAGTTGGCACACTGTCAACTAGGCTACATGCAAGTGCGGGAAGGCATCCCATGACTGACTGCACTGAGGGTAGATGGAGCATTTCCCGAGGCAGACCACTCTCGAGTTGCAAGGCCCGTTTGGAGCCCCAGATGATCTCGGATGGCTCTAGGCTGAACAGGATCCGCTGAAGGTTAGTTGCTCTATTTTGTGCCACGATTCTATCGTATGGTCGGTGGCCTATTTTGGGACCAACCCCCAATCGGTCATTTTGGGTGGACTGGGTCGATCATGAAATTGGGTCGATCACGAAATTGGGTCTAACCGACTATGAGTGGTGGCTATATAAAAGCAAGCCCATTATCATCACTGGCTACAGCAACCCTAATTCCTTAGCATCCAGCCTCCGTTTTCTACTGTTTCCAACATGCCATCGAAGCTTCTCACACAGCAGCGCACGGCTGGGAGGCAGCGCCATCTATTGTATCAATTTTATAGTGATCAAATTTTTTATTCTCCATACTATCTGCTTTTCTCTCTTGCATACGAGATCATGTTATCTGTTGAGCACAGACGTTCTATTGTTTTCTTACAATATATATATTTTCTGGGATTTGTTAAATCTCAAATCACTTATTAGTATTTTCAAAACACAAAATTGACATGAAAATAAATTTCACAAATAACTACTACTACTAAAACAGAAAAGAAATTTATACACAAAATATGGAGCGTCACAAAAAAATGTGGAGCGTCACAATCACCCACTCTCTAAAAAACTCTATCCTCAGAGTTTAAAAGAAGGAAACTCAGCAATAAGTGAATCTAAATCTACCCAAGTAGCATCCTCTATAGGATATACATCCTATTTCACCAAAACTTCTACTATTGTTTTGTTTCTAAGTTGCTTGGTTTGTCTAAGCTGGGGTTCAACCTTTAACATTCCATATTCTAAAATTCTAGATGTGTCCTGCAAAACATGAGAACGATAGCAACATAACTCTTTAGTAATCTCACATGAAAAACATGATGTACTTCAATATTCTGAGGCAATTCAACATGCTAAGCCAATGTGAACCCACTCGCTTTAATATTTTGTAAGGTCCTCTGATACGAGGTGAGAGCCTTCTATCTCTGCCAAGAATTAAATTACTTTTCTTAAAAATGATTTTCAAAAATACTATGTCACCCAACTTGAATTCTCAAAAACTATGGTTCTTGTCATAATAACGTTTTTGTCTGTCCTGTGCTCTTTTAATACAATGTCACATGTGTTTGACTTCCTCATCCATCCTCTCAAGCATTTGTTTTGAAATCTCAACTTTGTTCTCAGAATCAGACAAATTAACTGGTGAATGACAATTTTGGCCATATATAGCTTCAAAGGGAGTCATTTGAACTGAGCTATATTATGAATTCACAGTTCTTTCTTTTGGATTCACCAATGCACCTGCAACTTTTATGTGTCTGATGAATGATGTGTTTTGTGAATTTCTAGATGATATTTTTCTATATTCAAAGAACGCAAAAGAACATGAGATGCATCTTAGGAAAACACTCGAAATTTTAAGGGAACATAAATTATATGGAAAAAGGAGTAAATGCTTCTTTGCTAAAGATAAAATTGTTTATTTGGGACGAGTTATTTCCAAAGAAGGCATCCATATAGATCTTGGCGACAAAGCAAAAGTGATTCAAGAATGGCTAAGGCTTAAAACAATGAGAGATGTGAGGAGTTTTATTGGTTTGGCACAGTATGAGAGAAAACATATCAAGGATTTTTCTAAAATAACATCGCCTTTCATAGACCTGATAAAGCAAGAAAACAAATTTGTATGGAATGGGAAATGTCAAGAAGCTTTTAATACATTAAAAGCAAAGGTGGCAGAAAATTGCATCTTGAAGCTACCTGAGCTGGGAAAACCTTTTATTGTGACTTGTGATGCGAGTGGGACACAAATTAGATGTGTTCTATCTCAAGATGGTAGAGTCATGGAATACGAGTCTAGAAAACTTAGAAAACATGAAGGGAAACATCCCACTCATGATCGTGAATTGCTTGCTGTTATTCATGCATTGAAACATTGGAGACATTTTCTACTTGGTGTGAAGTTTGAAATTGCAATGGATCATCAAAGTTTGAAATATATTCTTACTCAACCTTTGTTGAATACTAGATAGAGGTCATGGATGGATCTTCTTTTCGAATATGATTTTGAGACTAAATACATTGAGGGCAAAGAGAATAAGGTCGCTGATGCTTTGAGTAGACGTCCTCTTGTGAACGCCTTAACCATTGTTCGTTCTGAGTTAATGAAAAACATTAAGGCTGAAATGAATAAGATCCTTTTTATGTTTCTATTCTTGATAAGCTTGCCAAGAATTATTCTAAGAGAGTCGAGGGAAGATTTCACTTAGTAAATGGGAATTTGTATTGTAATAACAGACTTTGTGTGCTTAAAGAATCTTCTTTTAAAGCTAAAATTTTGGATGAATGTCATGATGCACCATTCTCTAGACATGCAAGATATAACAAAATGTATACGAAGGTTAGAAAGCCTTTCTTTTGAAGAATGATGTCCGTTGCTATGTTAGGGAATGTTTACATTGTCAACGAGTCAAAATTGGACAACATAGAATGCCAGGTCGAATGGAACCCCTAGACATTCCTCTTCGAAAGTGGGAATCTATTTCAATGGACTTCATCACTAAATTGCCTACTACTAGAGGGGGGTATGATACTGTTCTTGTTGTTGTTGATCGTTTGACCAAAATGGCCCATTTCTTTCCAATAAAAAAGACTGATGGTGCTCTTGAGGTAGCAAAATTATTTGTAAGAGAAATTTTTCACTTGCACAATATGCCTAAGAGTATTGTTTCTGACTGGGATTCAAAGCTCACATCTAATTTTTGGCATGCTACATTTAAAGCCATAGGAACTGAACTTAAAATGAGCACATCATTTCATCCACAAATAGATGGGGAAACTGAAATAGTAAATCATTTTCTAGAAGACATTCTTAGAATGTATGTTATGAGAAGAAAACTAATTATCGAGTTCTAAAAGCAGTGTTTGGGATGTCTCTTTCTTAATACATATTTGATGATATCCCAATCTTAAATCAAGCTTGGAGAAGATTGTGCTTTCACTAGAGGACATTTATTCTTGATGGTCTGCCTATTTAATCCTCTATAGTCAATGCATAACCTATATGTTCCATCCTTTTTCTTTTGAAATAAACTGGAGCACCCCAAGGAGAAACACTAGGTTAAATAAACCCCTTTTTTTGTAAATCCTCTAATTGAATTTTCAATTCCTTCAATTCATCCACATTGAATATATAAGGGGCCCTACAATAAGGTCGAGTTCCTGGTTCTAGTTCTATAACATGGTCAAGATGTCGAGGTGGTGGCACCCCTGGTAGATCATCAAGAAAGATATCAAAAAACTCATGAAGGAGTTTTCGAGCATATTCAAGTTGTTATTCCTTTTGATTCTCTCCCTCAATATTTTGGGTTTCCTCCTTAATATTTTCAGCAAATACTAAGAATGTATCACAACTTTGTCTCATTCCTCTTAACAATTTCATGGCTGAAATAAGAAAAGCTTGACTATCCCTTTCCTCTATTTGAATAACTTGATTTCTACCATCTACTCTAGAAAAGCTGATGGTTTTCTACACTCAATTAAGACTTTGTTTTCAGATAGCCAGTCCATTCCAATTATGGTGTCACACTTCCCCATGTCTACAGCATAAAAATTTCCCTTACACTTTCTATGTGCTAAGGTAAACTGTAAATTTTCAGTAAGACCTTCGGTATAGTGTATTTTCCCATTAGCTAATTGGACAGGTTTTCTTATCTTATTCCCAACATCCAAGTGTTGTGTCCGTATGAGTTTAGGAGAGATAAAACAATTTGTGCTACCCGAATCAATTAGGAAATTTATGTGGTGAGCACCAATCCTCCCTTTTACTCTAATGACAGTGGCATGTGCATGAGATGCAGAAGAAACCATGCAATTCATTGTAGGTTCAGATGACTTACCTTCTTCCTCAGCTTCGTCGATGGTTGGATTCATCTCGCCCATCTTAGCCTCCATCCTAGATCCTTTGACAAAATTGAATTTGGCTTTATTTGGACATTCAAATGTCCAATGTCCTTGTTCTTCACACCTGAAGCACAATCCCAGCCTTCGTTCTCGTTCAATAAAAGTAGGATCATTTTTCCAAGGAGATGCTTGTCAACCTTTTTGGTTCCGAGCAACTTTATTAGCTTCATCTTTGCTTTGGATGCCCTGCTGACTATCAAGAACAAATCTTCTTTGATTTTTAAGATTTCTACCATCCTGTTGTTCCCTCCATCCTTGAAATTTATTGGCACTAGAAAACTCCGATCTTTGTTGGGAAATATTTGAACTCTGAACTCTTGGAAAAGGATGAGCTATTGGAATCATCTTTGTCTTTGTCGCCTTTTGTTCGTTGTATGCTTCTAATTTTTCAAAATTTTTTGCCTTGGCCACAGCATCTAAGAAGTCCTTGGATCCAATCCCTTTCATCGTGTATAAAAGATCCTTCTTAAGACCTGCTACAAACTTATGTGTAAGAGAGTCACCTGTCACTTCAAGTGCATATTTATGCAATTGGAGGAACTTTTCCTTATACTCATCTACAGAAAGATCGTGCTTTCCCTCTTGAACCTACTTAAAGTTATAAAATTCCTTTTTTTTCTCCATGTAATAGTGAGGGGAGCAATACCTCTTTTCAGCTGCGGCTCGAAATTCTACCCAAGTGATAGGTTCACTTGGTTTTTCTCTAACCTGTAGATGAGACTTCCACCATAAATTTGTGACTCCATGAAGTTGAAGAGATGCAATCTTTGCCTTTCCAACCTCATGAAATTCTCGTAGGGTGAAGAAATCTTCAAGCTCTTCGAGCCAAAAGCTCAAGATCTTCTCCGGTCTTCTTTTCACCATTAAATTCTGAAAGTTTTGCCTTCTTGAAGACTTGCCTAAGAGTTGATTCAACAACATCCTCTTCAACTCTTGATCTCTTGAGAGGTCTTGGATCTGCAACATCATCCTTGACATTATGTTCCTCCATTTGTGTCCTCTTCCATGGTCTTGATCCTATAGCATCAACATCTTGAGGTATTTCTATATAAATACCATTGTTGAGATCTCCATTTTCTCATTTCTTTCAGAATTATCTGCCATAGCCTTGCCTTTTGTCCGTTTTAGCTCTTCACTAAGTGTCTGAATCAAAAGATCCTGTTCGAACATCCTCCGTTGAACCTCATCATGGTCAGCCATGTCTCTCGCTCACAATCAGGAATTCAACCTACTCTGATACCACTTGAAATGCTTCAAACCTTGAAATCAAGATTGATTCTATAGAGAGAAGGAGAAAACTGAAACACAATAGAAGGAGACTTTCTGTTGAATCAAAATCATTTACAATCAATCCTGGAGTCACAATACTCCATGTACAGTGCTCGAACTGCCTGACCACCCCCGAGCTATTCTCACTCTCACTCTCACTCTCACTCACACCACAGTGTTTCAATGAATCTCACTCTCACTCAAGATGATACAATGATAGACGAAAGAAGAATCTCACTCTCACTCGAACTCTCAATCTCAATCTCGGAGCTTCTAAAATATGCTGCCTTGCTGCCTCTACGTATTCTAAGTTTTCGATATAATAGATCATGGAATTAGATCTCGACCTCTTCTGTAAAGTTGTAGATCGCAATCTCAGCTTTCTAACAAAAAAAATACCTCCTCAATTCGACTTTGCTCGGAATCAAAAGTTATGGTTGAAATAGTGACTACTATTTTTATCCAAGAAAGGTGTGACCTGCTTTTCACCACTTTTAGCTAGCTTTTCCACTTTATCCTGCTTTTCTTGCCCTTCACGACCAATTTGCTCCATTCCTGGACCATTCTAGCAATAAATTTAGTTCTTTTAAAATCAATCACTCCTTTCCAAGTTCTCCTTTAGAATCTGCAAAGCTGGACCTTCCTTTAAACCTGCAAACTCTGGTCACAACTCCCATGCGTATATATATATTTTCTGGGATTTGTTAAATCTAAAATCACTTATTAGTATTTTCAAAACACAAAATTGACATGAAAGTAAATTTCACAAATAACTACTACTACTAAAACAAAAAAGAAATTTGTACACAAAATATGGAGCGTCACACTATGCTTATATATTAATATCAAATCTTGGCAAAAGTTTTCAAGATCATTTTTTAAGTTTCACAATATTAGTAGGGGATATTCTATTTGGCAAGTTTTTTCCTAGAAAGTTTGTGAGTTTTTTTGCCCCTAAGAACCTAAAGAAGTAATAGAAATCTTGCCAAACTCGCTAGGAAAAAACCCTTGCCTAGTGGGTATAAAATATAATCCCCCTTAAATGGTAAACATAAACAACTAATAGAGAACTTGCAAATATAAACAAAAAAAACCCCTTTTTGCATAAACAAAAAGAACCCCCTTAAATGGAAAACATAAATAACTAATAGAAAACTCACAAACTCGTAGTAAAAAACTCTCCAAATAGAACCCCTACGTAGGGGTACTTGGAAACATAAAGAAGTAATAGAAATATTGACTTCACTTGCATGTTTGCATCCTATTGACCCTTCATCATGTCAAAGGGATATCACTTTAAATTTAATATAAGGATATTCCTTTACTCAATTTAGAGTGGTATCCCTTTCAGATGTATTGAATGACAAGGTATTGAAAAAAAATGTTCTGGAAGAGACAAGGCACTGAAGAAGTTCAACTTCATAAGTGACTCTTCAAATCCGTGACTTGGCAAACTGTATGAAGGCTTCATCACATGTATGTCATTTAATATATTTCAAAGCAATACCACTCTAAATTGAATCTAATAGAGGCCAAAAGAGAGATGCATGTCACATCATTGATTCATGGATGGAGAGGTCGACTTGGTGTATTGTCTGACTACAAAGAATGCTACGGACATCTTCACGAAGGCTCTTGGATGAGAATTGCTAGAGAGGCATCTTCATCGACTTGGCATTGGGCCGAAAAAGTAAGTTCACTTGCGGGTGGACATTGAGGGTTTGTGCTAGATATCAATGCTCTACTCTTGTGTAACTACGCGGGAACCAGCTAACTCTACTTGTAAGCCCCCCATATGAGGCGAAGGCATTTGAGTAGCTCCATTATCCGGTAGGTCCTGGTTTGGACACCAAATGGGAGCCATGTGTGGCCTGATGGCTGGACAGCTTCAGTTAGAGTTGGCACACTGTCAACTAGGCTACATGCAAGTGCGGGAAGGCATCCCATGACTGACTGCACTGACGGTAGACGGAGCATTTCCCGAGGCAGCCCACTCTCGGGTTGCGGGGCCCGTTTGGAGCCCCAGATGATCTCGGATGGCTCTGGGCTGAATAAGATCCGCCGTAGGTTAGTTGCTCTATTTTGTGCCACGATTCTATCGTATGGTCGGTGGCCTATTTTGGGACCGACCCCCAGTCGACCATTTTGGGCGGACTGGGTCGATCATGAAATTGGGTCTAACCGACTGTGAGTGGTGGCTATATAAGAGCAAGCCCATTATCATCAGTGGCTACAGCAACCTGATTCCTTGGCATCTAGCCTCTGTCTTCTATTGTTTCTAGCATGCCATCGAAGCTTCTCACACAAGAGCGCATGGCTGGGAGGCAGCGCCATCTATTGTATCGATTTTACAGTGATCAAATTTTTGATTCTCCATACTATCTGCTTTTCTCTCTTGCATACGAGATCATGTTATCTGTTGAGCATAGACGTTCTATTGTTTTCTTACAATATATATATTTTCTTGGATTTGTTAAGTCTCAAATCACTTATTAGTATTTTCAAAACACAAAATTGACATGAAAATAAATTTCAGAAATAACTACTACTACTAAAACAAAAAAGAAATTCATACACAAACTATGGAGCATCACACAAAAATGTGGAGCATCACAATCGCCCACTCTCTGAAAAACTCTATCCTCAGAGTTTAAAAGAAGGAAACTCAGTAATAAGTGAATCTAAATCTACCCAAGTAGCATCCTCTATAGGATATACATCCTATTTTACTAAAACTTCTATTATTGTTTTGTTTCTAAGATGCTTGGTTTGTCTAAGCTGGGGTTCAACCTTCAACATTCCATCTTCTTAAATTCTAGATGTGTCCTGCAAAACATGAGAACGATAGCAACATAACTTTTTAGTAAGCTCACATGAAAAACAGGATGTAGTTCAATATTCTGAGGCAATTCAAGTTGGTAAGCCAATGTGAACCCACTCGCTTTAATATTTTGTAAGGTCCAGCAAAACGAGGTGAGAGCCTTCTATCTCTGCCAAGAATTAAATTACTTTTCTTAAAAATGATTTTCAAAAATACCATGTCACCCAACTTGAATTCTCAAAAACTATGGTTCTTGTCATAATAACGTTTTTGTCTGTCCTGTCCTCTTTTAATACAATGTCAGATGTGTTTGACTTCCTCATCCATCCTCTCAAGCATTTGTTTTGAAATCTCAACTTTGTTCTCAGAATCAGACAAATTAACTGGTGAATGACAATTTTGGCCATATATAGCTTCAAAGGGAGTCATTTGAATTGAGCTATATTATGAATTCACAGTTCTTGCTTTTGGACTCACCAATGCACCTGCAACTTTTATGTGTCTGATGAATGATGTGTTTGGTGAATTTCTAGATGATATTTTGGTATATTCAAAGAACACAAAAGAACATGAGATGCATCTTAGGAAAACACTCGAAATTTTAAGGGAACATAAATTATATGGAAAAAGGAGTAAATGCTTCTTTGCTAAAGATAAAATTGTTTATTTGGGATGAGTTATTTCCAAAGAAGGCATCGATACTCGGGGGGGTCACTCATCATATGTAACCCTATCACGTGAGTTCAACAGAAGGATATTTTTTATTTCTAAAATTTACAGAAATAAATATACATAAGGGACTATTTAAAATAGTTTTGGAAAAAATTTACAGATTTGTATAGAAAAGAGGTACATTTTATTAATGAAAAAATTTACAGATAAGGGATTATAAATATAGGCCTTGAACGCACGTGATATAGAGGGTTTATACATAGTGACCCCCCTGAGCATCCATATAGATCCTAGTGACAAAGCAAAAGTGATTCAAGAATGGCCAAGGCTTAAAACAGTGAGAGATGTGAGGAGTTTTATTGGTTTGGCACAGTATGAGAGAAAACATATAAGGGATTTCTCTAAAATAACATCGCCTTTGACAAACCTGATAAAGCAAGAAAACAAATTTGTATGGAATGGGAAATGTCAAGAAGATTTTAATACATTAAAAGCAACGGTGGCAAAAAATTGCATCTTGAAGCTACCTGAGCTGGGAAAACCTTTTATTGTGACTTGTGATGCGAGTGGGACAGAAATGTGTTCTTTCTCAAGATGGTAGAGTAGTGGAATATGAGTCTAGAAAACTTAGAAAACATGAAGAGAAACACCCCACTCATGTTCTCCACACCTGAAGCACAATCCCAGCCTTGTTCTTGTTCAATAAAAGTAGGATCATTTTTCCAAGCAGATGCTTGTCGACCTTTTTGGTTCCGAGCAACTTTATTAGCTTGATCTTTGCTTTGGATGCCCTGCTGACTATCAAGAACAAATATTCTTTGATTTCCAAGATTTCTACCATCCTGTTGTTCCCTCCATCCTTGAAATTTATTGGCACTAGAAAACTCCGATCTTTGTTGGGAAATATTTGAACTCTAAACTCTTGGAAAAGGATGAGCTATTGGAATCATCGTTGTCTTTTTCGCCTCCCATTTGTTGTATGCTTCTAATTTTTTAAAATTTTCTGCCTTGGCCATAGCATCTAAGAAGTCCTTGGATCCAGTCCCTTTCATCATGTATAAAAGATCCTTCTTAAGACCTTCTACAAACTTATGTGTAAGAGATCACCTGTCACTTCAAGTGCATATTTATGCAATCGGAGGAACTTTTCCTTATACTCATCTACAGAAAGATCGTGCTTTCCCTCCTGAACCTACTTAAAGTTATAAAATTACTTTTTTTTCTCCATGTAATAGT
Organism: Dipteris shenzhenensis; assembly: GCF_047967505.1. Taxonomy (NCBI): domain Eukaryota; kingdom Viridiplantae; phylum Streptophyta; class Polypodiopsida; order Gleicheniales; family Dipteridaceae; genus Dipteris; species Dipteris shenzhenensis. The sequence goes on from NC_141612.1 coordinate 19,846,052, forward strand.
GAGGGGAGCAATACCTCTTTTCAGCTGCGGCTCGAAATTCTGCCCAAGTGATAGGTTCACTTGGTTTTTCTCTAACCTGTAGATGAGACTTCCACCATAAATTTGCGACTCCATGAAGGCTCTCTATCTCTATCTCTCTCCTTCTTCCATTCTTGCTTCCGTTGAGAGCACTCTCAACTGGTATCAGAGCCCGGGTGATCTAGCTGAGCTTCTTGCAAGCTATTCTCATTAATCAATTTTCCGCATTTGCGACTGACACTTGAAAGCCACGCTTGACAACGCACCTTGCTTCCTCACTCTGCCCTACGAATGGCCCACCAAACATCATGAACATCATCTTTATGCACCCGCATGTGCCGATCATTAGCTTGATGTGTACTCTGAACATTAGGTGTTGATGGTGGCATGCCCAACCTATCTTCAAATTCATAATCTCTTCTAGTGGATGCCTGGAAGGTTCTCCGTGCACGTACCACGTACTCAAAGTCATGGCAATGAGAGTCATCAATGCCCGAGGGCTCGCCCAACCTTTTCTTTCATCTCATAGTCTCCACATCTCCCACATGGTGTGGATCATCTGCTTCTATCCTAGCAGCATTCACTATAGAATTTGTAACTCTCACTGCCTGCGAAGGGCTAATGTAACTTGATCTTTTGTTGCCTATTCGCTGAAGCAAGTTTTCCAACAAAGGACCAGATCCAATATGCAATCCTTGGACACGTTGTTCACACCTTGCTATCTGCAACAATGCAAATGCCAAGTCCCCAACACAAGCATCATACAATGAGATTTGTCTTATGTATCCTTCAGATGCCAACCAACTCCCCTGTTTTGACTCTGCTAGATTTGCTCAAGGAGTATTGGCCAGAGCTTCTCTGTCCATTATCTGATCCAAAGTAACGAATGAATTTTATACACAATAAACTCAGCTATGACAATTCGTTCACATTAGAATTGTAATTCGCTTCCTCCTTCACAATTCGTTCACATTACAATTCGTTCCTTCACATTAGAATTCGTTCCTCGTATACTTGCCACCACTTCCTTCGCCACCAAGCCTTTCCTTCATCGCCAGCAATTGTCTCCTCAAGCCATTGACACTTCTCCTCCATCGCCACCAAGCCTCCTGAAGCCATTGAAACTTCTCCTCCTCAAGCCTTTCCTCCATCGCCACCAACTAACGTCTCCCCATCTTCGCTCTCCATTGCCACCAACTGTCGTCTCCTCCGCTCTCCCCATCTTCTCCTCCTCCTCCTCTCCTGTCTCGCTCAACCGTCTCCTCTCCATCTTTCATACCTTCGTCTAGCTCGATCCCCCCCACTTCCTCTTTCACCCTCCTCTGTGTCCCCATCTTATGCCCCCCCTCCTACCATTTTGCCACCTCTTTCTCCTTCCACAACCTCTCCACCTGTCTCCCCGGCCCTTCTTTTTCCTCACAGCTCTTCTTCTCCCAATGCTCTCACAACGCTCTTCTTTTGAAGCGTTCTATTTCGAATTTTAGAGTCGAGGAAGGTAGTACAGCCCTGTATTATGGTCGGGTGAAGAGAAGCGTTAGATGCTCTTTTGCTGTAGAGGTAACGGAAGTTATCTGTTAGCGGGCTCTGAGTCCTCTATAAAGGTACTAGTGCTCGAGTGGTAAGAAATTCTTCCATTTCTCTTCTAAATCGTGCCAATTTTTGCAACTGGAATCCGGCAGTAATGAGGCAACCAATCAATTCCTTTCTCGATTTTGCGTGAGGGTTTTTCAGATGCTGAGAATGCTTTGATCGCAAATGCTTGAACTGGAAAGTCGACTGATTTAAGGTTTGGGATTTGGGAGGTTAATCGCGCAGGGGCTTGAGTCGAGCAGTGCGATCTGCAATTCTTTCAATTGCTCTTTTGTTTCACCGAGGTTTCGAGGTTTGCTTGATCAACTAGCTTTCTTTCCAGAGTCCGCTGGAAGCTTGATAACTTATTAGTGTTCGTTCACCGTGGTCTTCTTCTGTAGCAATCTCTGGAAATAAACGTCGAACACGAAAATTTTGAGCTCAATAGCCTTGGCTGCATCGCTTGTGACGCCCTCTTTGAGGAGGTTGGCTACCTCTGCGTCTAGGCGCTCCCCTTCATGCCAAGCGACCGAACAGGCCGCTCCTCTAGAAAGGGGGGGCTTGGCGCCGAGCCCCCCTCCCTATCAATATCAATAGAAGAGAATTGCAGCAGACATATGATGTCTCTGGGCATCAAAGCAAGTGAGGACACTGGCAAGTTCTTCGAAGAGCTGAGATTGGATCTAAAGATTCGTGCGCTCAGGAATGATAGAAAAGGCGTTGGGAAAGGCCTGCTTCCTGAGTCATCCTCTCTCGATAACAGCTTTGAGATACAGTTGATAAAATCTTCGGAGTTGCTTCTTCCTCCGGAAAGGGGCGGCTTGGCGTCGAGCCCCCCTCCCTATGAGCGTTGCATACTTTGTGCAGCACTTTAAGTGGAGTTTACCCGGCGACCAGAAGGACATCGAGCAACTTGAGGACACTGTTTTTCTCAGCATACTGAATCAAAGAGAAGGCTCATTGCCATGGGCATATTCACAGGCACAAAAGTTGAACAAAGGAAAAGGGGGGCCCGGCGCCACAAGCCCCCGTACAAGTCTTGTCACCTCCACAACACTCACACAAATCAAGAGGTCAAATCGAGATGAAAAAGCTCAGGATAGATTCTCTGTGTCTCCCCCCCCCCCCTTCCTTCCTTTACTTAGAAGTTGCTTGCCTCTCTTAGAGCTGCTTTGCTAGCCTTGTCAGTAGCTAGCAGGTTAAGCTTCTCTCGATTTGACATCGCTGCAACCGGCTGCAACTGCCATGTCTTTTGGAAGCAAATGGGGTACTCGGTGCCGAGCCCCCTCCTACAAGTCTTCATACTGAAATTTTAATGGCAAGGCTGTTGTTGTTGCTCTCAGTAGTAGCCCTTTCCTTGCCTCTGGTGCTCCCTTCACTTCCCATTTCGGTGCAAAATCTACATGTTTGTTATTTTAACTATCTTGCCCCCTATCAATCTCAATTCTAGCTATTTGCAACAAGTCAAAAAGGGGGGCCCAGCACCGAGCCCCCCATACAAATCTACACATCTGTTTTTTGCTACAAGCCGCAAGGGTGGGCTCGGCGGCACCAAGCCCCCCCTACAAGTCTAGATGTCTCTATCGAATGAACAAGAAGAAGTTGATGCTATGAAGTGTGGGAATGGGAATGGGACTTTGTGGTCCTCACTGGGCAAATTTGCCAACACATTATATGGGAATGCATGCTTGTTGTGTTCTATAGTATGAAATTCTTTCTTATGTTAATTAGTTTCATTTGTTTTAATATGTCAATATAGTTCTTTTTTATTATGCAGGTGTAAATTTGATGATTCTTCTAGCAATGGTGTCATTTTCTTAGGGGTGTGGCCTTTGCACTGTCAATTTCTAATCATGAAGGCTAGTTGATTTGGTGTATACTAATTAATACCTCTTTCTTATTGATTAGATAATGGTCTTGACAAGATCTACTATGAAGAAGTCATCATCCCATTTTGTATTGTGAAAGAAGTTCTAGAAAGAATACAAGCTATAAGCATGTGTGGATGGCTGACATAGAGAAGATGATTGAGATAAGCCATGAAGAAGGCGAATCTTGTGAGGACATGGATACTACTGGGGAGTTGAAAGAAAAACCTTCTAAAACAAAGGTCACAGAAACAAAGTCACAAGAGCATGATGATGAGGAACTCAATGTGCCAATTGAGTTTTCACAGGAGAATCTTCAAAGAACATTGGAGAGAATTAGAGTTGTTAGGAGAACTCTTCCTCCCAAAATCCCTTTGTGTAGGATTCAAATGAACCAAAAAATAAGGATTGTTGGTAAGCAGTCAAAGGAGACGGGATTTACATTTAGAAAGGATGGGTACATTGAGGAGAAGGGGTCTTTTATTTTGGCAATGCAAACAATGGATGGGGCTAGTATTCAAGTTACAGATGATGTCAAGGCTAATTGGGATCCAATATGGAAAGATGTTAATGATGAATTTGAAAGGGAGGTCCAAAGCAATGATGATTGGAGTGATCTTGCTGGTAAGATGTTCATCTGTTGGGATGGAAATCACAGGTTGGCTGGATGGAGAAAGGAGATAGATGAAAATGTTTCTTTTGACAAACAAAAGCACGTATTGGTTCGGGTTTCCTTTATTGCCCCTAGCAGAGATCATGAGGTTTGCCTTATTGGAGCTCTCAATCGAATAAATGAGTGAGTGTTTCTAAACTACTGTATTGGGTTCCTTTGTTATGCAGTTTCTAGCATCATATTCTATTGTGATAAGTTTTGAAATTTATTTGCTTTGTGAAGGTTGAATGATGTTGGAGTGGTGAAAACACCTTCAAGGACATTTTATTTTGCTTGCGAAAACTATGTGAATGTGATATAAGGCATTTCACTAGCAAGTTATCATGCAATGATTTAGAAATTGTTCATGAGCAAAGAAGGTACATTTATTGATGATGTCTATTTATCATAGGAAGGGAAGCTTTCTTTTCATAATCAAGCATTGTATTGATGGTTATCCATTTCTTGACTTGTCACGTGACTGTGTTCGACACTTCCTACCTGCTACTACTAGACATGTTTACAAAGATGGAACTTTATGTCGTGGTATGATTGGTTTGGTGTGTTGGTAGATATTTGAGAATGTGGTTGGTGAAGAGCCATCCAATATTAGATTAAACAATGTTCATTACTTTCTTTCTTCAGGTGGGTTGGAGAAGAGCCCAATATTTATGGCAGCTTTGATAGAAGCATTGACACCATTAAATGGCATTGTACTTGACCTAATGATGGGTTGTGGTAGCACTATAGATGCTACCTTGCATTGTGGAAGACTTGTTTGTGGTATGGACAATGACAAGAGGATGGTGTCTTTTGTGGAGGAGCTCTTTATTTCAATGGAACATGCTGAATTGCCCCTAGTAGAGATCATGAGGTTTGCCTAATTGGAGCTCTCAATCGAATAAATGAGTGAGTGTTTCTAAACTACTGTGTATTGGGTTCCTTTGTTATGCAGTTTCTAGCATCATATTCTATTGTGATAAGTTTTGAAATTTATTTGATTTGTGAAGGTTGAATGATGTTGGAGTGGTGAAAACACCTTCAAGGACATTTTATTTTGCTTGCGAAAATTATGTGAATGTGATATAAGGTATTTCACTAGCAAGTTATCATGCAATGATTTAGAAATTGTTCATGAGCAAAGAAGGTACATTTATTGATGATGTCTATTTATCATAGGAAGGGAAGCTTTCCTTTCACAATCAAGCATTGTATTGATGGTTATCCATTTCTTGACTTGTCACGTGACTCTGTTCGACACTTCCTACCTGCTACTGCTAGACATGTTTTTACAGAGACATAACTTTATGTCATGGTATGATTGGTTTGGTGTGTTGGTAGATATTTGAGAATGTGGTTGGTGAAGAGCCATCCAATATTAGATTAAACAATGTTCATTACTTTCTTTCTTCAGGTGGGTTGGAGAAGAGCCCAATATTTATGGCAGCTTTGATAGAGGCATTGACACCATTAAATGGCAGTGTACTTGACCTAATGATGGGTTGTGGTAGCACGTTGTGGTAGCACTATAGAGGCTACCTTGCATTGTGGAAGACTTGTTTGTGGTATGGACAATGACAAGAGGATGGTGTCTTTTGTGGAGGAGCTCTTTATTTCAATGGAACATGCTGAAGAGAATGAAGATGTTGATGGTAGCTCAAGTGAGGAAGAAGCCTTTGAAGACATAAACGAATTGGAGGATCCAGAGGAGGACTAGTGCGGTACCTTTACTTTAGCATCCTTGTATTTTTTATGCTTCTATATTTTGAGGAGTGGATATGATTTGGGATTTTCTTGCCATTGACATAGTCCTTGGTGATGATTGTAGTGCATTGCCATGCTATGTGCGAGAAGTTGCAGATATGATGGCATGTCAAGAGGATGAGAACCCTCGTAAGAAAAGGATGAAATTGGCTCCCAAATGTATTTTTGTGGATGACATTGCAGTGGAGGAAAAAACAAAGTAGTCTAAGCTATATTTTTTTGGATAACCTTGCATATGCTTTGATCAAGCATTGATACAGTCTCCCAAGTTTTGAAAGAACATTTTGTTGTTTCTTTTTATGTACATTGTTTGCTATATCTTAGATGTTAGTGCTCCTTTCGCAAGTGATGGAATTGAATAGTCACATTTGAATTTGAACTTCCTCAATGCCTTATGTCTTCTAGAACATGTTTTTTTCTTTCATAGACTTGAGCAAGTAAGATGGTTTATAGATGATCTCATTGTCTCTTCCAAACTGTCAAGATTTCATGTATAAAGAAGGAAATGCATTTGCTGGCAGAATTTATCCCCAAGAATTTTATGAATAGTTAAGATCGTTTCTCTTTCTTAGATCTTAGTGCTCCTTTGACAGGTCATGGATTTGAACAATCACATGTAAATTTGAACTTCTTCAATGCCTTGTGTCTTCTAGAACATGTTTTTTTTCCTTCATAGACTTGAGCAAGCAAGATGGTTTATAGATGATCTCATTCTCTCTTTGAAGCTCTCAAGAATTCATGTATAAAAAAGGAAATGCATTTGTTAGTGGAATTTATCACCAAGAAATTTATGAATAGTTGAGATTGTTGCTCTTTCATACATCTTATTACTTCTTTGGTAGGTCATAGATTTGAACAGTCACTTATGAATTTGAACTTCTCCAATGCCTTGTGTCTTCTAGAACATGTTTTTTTTTCCATAGACTTGAGCAACTAAATTGGTTTATAGATGATCTCATTGTCTCTTCTACTCAAGATTTCATGTATAATAAAGTAAATGCTTTTGGTGGAAAAACTTATCCCCAAGAATTTTATGAACAATTGTGATCATTTCTCTTTCTTAGATCTTACTACTTTTCTTGTTTAGAGTTAATTTGTATGATCAACTACAGGAGCCTTGGTTTCTGGGTTATAAGAATGCCTCATATTGGTTCCATGAGACCATATTTGCATGCATATGGAGTTAGAATTGCTAGCATCTCTCCCAATGTGTATTATACTAAAAAAAAACTCACATACTTGCTCAAAAAAAACTCGCTATTTGGTAGCACCCTATTAGTAGAATGTAGTACTTTTTTATATATATCCTTTGGAATTTTGAAGGAAAAAATATAAATCTTGGCGAAATTTAAAATTTTTTTGCATAAAAGTTTCAAATTCTGGCGAATGTTTCAAACATTTATTTTTATTAGGGCATACAAACTTTCGACGCCAATATAAAAGTTTAGCTTCTTAACAAAACTAACGTCCATGTTGTAGCCACTTTAAGACAATACAATTTTTTCATGTTTGGATCTAAGAATGGTAAAGTATATGTAAAAATTACTCTTTTTGGCAAAAAGAAGTGGATTTCTAAGAAGACATATAGTGTTAAATAGTATTGCATAGCATTCAAAATCCTTCTCTGCACATTGAGCATAGTATAGTTATATAATACTATTGTATATAGTATAGTAGTATTGCATAAAATTCAAAATCCTTCCCCACACAGTGAGCATTCTATGATCTGTAATCAAATGCCCCCCCATACTACAAGGATTCTTCGTTTCACTCTCTTCCTCCATAGTGCTCTCTCTCTCTCTCTCTCTCTCTCTCTCTCTCTCTCTCTCTCTGTCTTGTAGGCTTCAAGTCCCTCTCTCATTATCTTGCATAGGTCCCTCACTCGCTCCATGCCTCTCTCTCTCTCTCTCTCTCTCAAGTCAACAAAACTAGTTCTTGTTGTTTGATGCGATCAAAAAGTAGCACTAGAATGTTTAATAGAAATGATCATATTCTCTTCCTCCAATGCATAATAATTATTCACCAAGAAAGCTTGTACTAACCTTACTACTTATTGTCCCTTTCATTAACTTGATATTAGCCTTTGAGTCCATCATTCTCTGAAGGATAGACAATTGAAGAGTAGCCATTGAAAGGTTGTCAAAAAGATGGATGATTGGACTTCAAATGCTTTGGAATCCCCTTACCGATGTCATCCCCTTGTCCCAGAGATTTAACACAACTTTGCTAATTGAAGATATCTCATGCTCATCTGTACCACGATACTCCAAACGGAGCATGCGACACTTGACATGGAAAATTGTGCAACATTTCAAACAAGTAACCAAAAAACTTGACTTGAGTGCAAAAAACAAACATTTTGGCCAGGATTACATAACATCTAGACATGAAATAGGTTGTGAACAAGATATAATTTTGTTAACATAGGAAAATGACCACCCAGATAAGAGAAAAAAGCATGTATGATCCGAAAGGGTATAATCATAAGGGTGTAACTTTTGGGGATTGGTTGTAACTGAAAAATATGTAATCCACATGATTTGTTAGAGAGGCATCTTATTCCAAAATAGAGAATGTATCAAGTGAATGTTTTTGAAAAGTAAATGGAATTTGATTTACTATTTTCCATGTTTATCTGTATATTGAACGTCTCCGGTCATCTTTTCCTAAAATCTGTAATATGAAATGAGAGAGAGAGAGAGAGAGAGAGAGAGAGAGAGAGAGAAAGAGAGAGAGAGACAGAGTCCCTTTTAGAACACGCATTGAGAATACATCCGAGTGTGGTGAGAGATTCAAGTGGAAACATCAACCCTTTCCCCTGCAATCTGAAGACCAGAGAGCTTACGACTTGTCACCCATAAGGGAACAATCAAGTGGAGACTGTGAATAAGTTTTCGATGTAGATCTTGTATAAATTTGTGAAGGTAGACAACGACCTGATGGAATTACAAGCACTATTTGACAAAGATTCGAAAAACTGAAGTAAGAATGGTGGTCGTAAATACAAACAAAATTCTCCTAAAAATTTAGAAATTTGTAATTAAGAAGCGAGTTCCGACCTTCCGATAATGAACAGAGAAGGTATGGTTTTGGAATTGTTTCAGAAACCTAATAAATGAAAAACAAATGTAGGCATGGCACAACACATGCATGATAATGAATGTCAGAGAAAAGAAATGACGAACATCCCATATCACAAAGAACACGCCTGTAAGCTCAACTCCAAAGAGATCAAACACAATAGCAAAACAAGAAATAAAAAATCACCACCATGGATGTTTTTATCGAAGCTACACTTATATATTAATATAAAATCTTGGCGATAGTTTATCGAGTTAATTTTTTTAGTTTCACAATATTGATAGAGCATAGTCTGATTTTATATATTTTCTTCTAAATTTTGAAGTAAAAGATGTAAAACTTGGCGAAACTTTAAATTTTTTTGCATAAAAGTTTCAAATCTTGGCGAATGTTTCAAACATTTATTTTTATTAAGGCATACAAACTTTCAACACCAATATAAAAGTTTTGCTTCTTAACGAAACTAACATGAAAAAATCATCCATGATCACCACTGGTGAAATCGACCCTGAAATCCCATTAAGGGGGGAGTACTGGGCCCAAACAACATCCAGGGAGGACAACCAAGCACAAAACCCATAAGAAAAATTCAATATTCATTTGAAGATCACTGTGGTGCTAGGTTTGGACGAGTTAGATTCAAGAAGAACTAATCGTCCCATTCCTATCAATTTTTTCAAACAAAGCGGAACAAACATTGAGGGTATACCAGCTGACCTCCCGAAACTCAAGGATCCTGACTCCATTGCTTTGAAAAACCTCCAAGGAGCAATGAGTGAGGAAAAAAGTGTAGAAGAAAATAATCAAGAATTTGATCAGAACCCAGATGAAGAAAGAGACACGGACATAGATTCAGAGCGAGACAGACCAAATTCGGGAGCTATACGAAGTGATGAGGAACAAGACACACGCAAAGTCGGATCTAGAAATCAACAACTATGGATATTACTAAGTGCCACAAGGTTTTATGAAGTATATTTAAATATAAATATATATATACTTACTTTTTGATTAAAAAGTGTAGCCTAATGTCCTAAATACAAAAAAATGTGTTTTTTTCCACCGGCTATCGACTGGGAGCATATCATGCACTTTATCAAAATACTGTGGGGTATGTACCTTTAGATACCATGCAATATAGATCCATACTACGCAAAACGATATACCTCGCACGGTCCCATAGACATACCGTGTGGTTTTTTTTTGGGTGCTAGGAGACACCGCTTGGTGACGCACCGGTACCGCGCGGTGTTTGTCACATTCACACGTGTGTCATCGTGGACCATCCGATTTGAAATCATATGCTATGGTGGCCATTTACACACCGTGCATTCATGGCAGGTATCACATGGTGTCGCTGTGAAATCTTATAAAAAGTCCCTCTCCCACCACTGCCGTGCACACAGTTGTCACTTTCTTCCACTTGTCTATTTTGTTTTGTCTTTTGGTGAGCTTTTTTCTTTTGTCTTTGGTGTCAATCTGCTGGGCCAGGTGATTGCCCGCCTCGGTTGGTCAGAATCACCTCACCCTAGCTGACTGTAGGCTATTAGAGAGGGAAAGAGAGAGAGGGGGGGAAGAGAGAGTCTGTGTGTGAAAGAGAGGGAGAGAGGAAAAGAGAGTGATGGAAAGAGAGAGAGAGAGAGAGAGAGAGCCTAGAGGGAAAGAGAGAGAGGGAGAGAGGAAAAGAGAGAGAGGGAGGGTAAAAGAGAGAGGAAAAGAGAGCGAGGGAGACAAAAAGAGAGAGAGGGAGAGTAAAAGAGAGAGAGGGTGAGGAAAAGAGAGAGAGGAAAAGAGAGACAGGGAAAGAGAGAGAGAGAGAGAGAGAGAGAGAGAGAGAGAGAGAGAGAGAGAGAGAGTGAGAGAGATGCATGTTTGTGTATTAGTCAGGCCTGGAGACGACCCACTTTGGCTGATCAGAATCGCCTCGCCTAGACTGATGTTTGTAATAGCATAGTAAAGATCAAAGCCGGGTGATGGCTTGCATGTGCCAGTTGGTTCCCCCTACTTCGATCTTCTTATATATCATATCTATTTATTTATTAATTATATACATAGGTGCCATTAGAGGCAGGTTTTATCTGGATGATGGCCACTTGATCGGTTCATCCCAATGAAAACCCTTCCCAACCAGATGTGTGATTGGATAAGCTAATCTAGATCATCTTGGTTATGTGATGCTATTATATGTTTCATGTTCTAGCCTCCACCAGCTGATAGGTTGACACTCCATAGTGACTTTACAAAATGAACTCTATAATAGTGGATTACGTAGTGAGTTGCTATAGTGGTAGATTACATTGTGAGCTATGATTTACTTGACATAACATTCCATTGCCTTAGAAAACAAAATGTATTTAGTAGTTTATTATTCTAAGGATCAGAACTTCTGTGAATTGTTTTGCATGTCGCTTTCGAGTGGTTTAATTTACATTAGCATTGCAAATTTGCATGTGTAATGCGAGTGTTCTTTATTTTGAAGTAGTTTGAGTGCTTACAAAATGATTGTTTCATGCGCTAGATCACTACACACCCATCCTTGATGGCAACACAAGAGAATTTGAAGATTGAGATTCTGATGCTTGTTCATAATTAAATGATTGAACACTTGATAGGATTGAGTGACGAAGAAATTCGGGCCCATGCGACCTCAAAATTTTTATGTGATCAAATGCTAAGCCGAGTATTTGACCTTCTATACATGAGCTCGCCCGAACATGGCCAAATGTCATGGTCGGAGTTTAAATTGATAGTTGATCAATATTCCCCTCGAGTGTTGGGAGATCCTATAGGCCAATAGGAAATATATGCAAAGATGAAAAATACCGCCTTGCTTGTCAATGGAGAGGAGAAGCTTGCACTCTAGACGTCTGAATAGAAGGCATCGGAGAATTTTACTCGAAGAAAAAACATGAAGGAGAAAGGGCTTTCGGAAAGGCAACAACCAGAGCCCTGGTTCATATGACCAAGATGGCTAGTGGGCCATAAGAAAATGCCAATCCAGCCCGAGCTGAAGATAGAGCACACGTAGAACTATGTATAACATTTGCCGACATGTGCTCCCATACAGTGCACTTTCGGTTGCAAGCACTAACCTTGCATGAACCTATGGGCAAGGGAGGAGAAGGGAAAGTATTCCGGATACAGGTTTTGGGTGTCCCAGGTCTTAGGCCAACATTGTGGTACACTGGCAAGAGGAGTAAAAGAGGTGTATTAGAGGCGATGCCCATGCTATGAATCTAGTACTAAAGAATGCGCTAGTGATGACAGTGGTCCATAGAGCTGTATGTCGAGTATTGGGATACTCACACACCCAACAGCTTTGGTTCATCACTCTGTTTTTCAATGGTGGAAGTGTGCACGATATGCTGATGTGTATCCCACAGCGTTGTAGAACCTATGTGAGATGGGTTAGGACCACACATCCAAGAGAAAAACCTCACTTTGACTAGAACTCTCTACTCATCAAGTTGTGAGCAAGGCTATTCTATCGACATGCTTTGTCCATTGTTGCTACTATTGTTAATGGTTTGAGAGTAGTCCATGAACAAAGATATGTGCACACCAATCTACAAGCAATTAACTACATGTTCGACTTCATAGGGGATGACGAGTCTATCCAAGGCTATTAACGAGAATGAAAATTTATTGGGAATTATATCACACACAATGCTACACACTTGCCCAATTATTCCAAGACATTCAGGTGGAGAGAGAGCGTAGTGTTGCAGATGGATTCTCATTCATTCTAAATAACAAGAAGGTAAATCAAGAGTTGAATATAGTTCAATGTTTTTTATTTATTATTGAATGAATCAGAGAAAGAGTAGATGTTTCTACTTTTCAATGGATACCATTGATTAACACTATATGATGATATGTATTGCAACAAAGGGAAAGGATAATTCTGTGCAGAGACATCCCAAATGGGATTATTGAGATAATTCAAAACTCATGATGATAGATATTGTATTAATATAGCACATATGTACAAAATGATTATTTACATAAATTGACACAAATGTGATGCATCCTTATGAAAAGTATAAATTATTATGTCAAACAAATGGATGATTCTCAGATGATGGTTGATGCTATGAAGGGTTGGCATCCAATGCCTAGGATGATCCTATGAAGAAGCTTGATCACAGAGCTTCTCTTGTGCCTTTTCCTCGTCCACCACCTCCTCTACCATGTTCTCATCTAGCATCTTTGCCAGAATAGCCTCTGCTCTAGTTGTTGAAGTTTTCTCCTACACTCTTCAATGTTGGTGTAGAAAGAGAAACTCAAAGAAGCTCTACAATAGTTCTAGCTCGAAAGTTGCAGCCATAATCTACATTGTAACTATATTCTTTCATCATTTATTAAAAACAACAATGGAAACTCAGTTTCTCTCGTATTGTAACAGCTTGTCATAAAATTTTTGTAATAGATACATCTATATTCATGAGTAATCTCTCTCTCTCTCTCCTCTCTCTCTCTCTCTCTCTCTCTCTCTCTCTCTCTCTCTCTCTCTTGCTGTATTATTACAAACCAAAGTCTCATACATAGATGAATTTCATTAGATGTCATTATGTATTACAAGCTTCCAAGAGTACAATGTGCCTCAACTCACATAGGAGGCTCTGAAGTAGTTAAACGATATTCAGGTCCAAGCTTAGTATATGGATGTGTAAAGGGATCAAGATCCTCCCGTCTAGACTCAGTATTTAGATGGGGATGTAAACACCATGCCACTATATTCTCTCCTACTTCGAATTGCCACTATACCTACAAACAAATATCTTATATAGCCTCCTCCTCCTCCTCCTCTCTCTCTCTCTCTCTCTCTCTCTCTCTCTCTCTCTCTCTCCCTCCCTCTCTCCCTCTCTCCCTCCACTTTATTTTGTACGAGTGTTACTTTGTGGTCTCTTCCCCTCCCCCCCCCCAACCTCTCTCTCTCTCTCTCTCTATGTGCACACGAGAGAGTACAAAAGAAAGCAATATGGAGGGTTGGGAATTTCCAAACCCTCCATATTGCTTTCTTTTGTACAAGTGCTACTTTGTGCTTTGTGTGTGTGTGTGTGTGTGCGCACCAGAGAGTGTACGAAAGAAAGTGATATGGAGGGTTGGAATTTTTCCAACCCTCCATATGGCTTTCTTTTGTACACCTGTTCCTTTGTCACCTGTTCCTTTGTGCTCTCTCCCTCTCCCTCTCCCTCTCCCTTTCCCTCCCTCTCACCTCTCGGTCCCCCTCTCACCGTCACCCTCACTATCACTGTCACCCTCACCCTCACCCTCACCCTCACTCTCACCCTCTCCCTCTCCCTCTCCATCTCCTTCATGACTGTTTTAGATTATTAGAAACCTGTACAAAAGAACACGATTTGGAGTTTTGGGAAACTCCTAAACCCTCACGTCATGTTCTTTTGTACACAAAGTCTCCTCATGGAGAGAGAGAGAGAGAGAGAGAGATTAGCATAACACCGGGGGGGTGGAGAGAGAGAGAGAGAGAGAGAGAGAGAGAGAGAGAGAGAAAGAGAGAGAGAGAGAGAGAGAGAGAGAGGGAGAGAGAGAGAACCAGGTGCAATGGACGGAAGCGAACGGATATCATGAGTATGGAGCTCCTCACGTGAACAGATAGTGAATGGATATTGTAAGAGAGAACTTGGTGCAATGGATGGCAAACCGATATCATGAGGGATGGAGACGTTAATGCTCATCAGGGAGTCATATCCTATAAATAACAAGTTTTTCTCTATTTTTGCACCAATTAAATTAGCGTTAATGTTCACGAAAGTGGACCAATGAACGATGTACGACACAGATGTGATATCTATACATCTCAAAATTTGCACCAATAGTCGTCATTTTACTTTGTCCTCCTCAATGGATCCTCATTTTTCACGTGCGGTATCCTACAACCATCACACCTGTCAAGCCTGTCACACCCTTCACTCCCATCATGCCCATCGAGCTTGTTAACCTTCCCACCCTAGTGCCACAATATAGGAAAAAGGTCTCTCTCTCTCTCTCTCTCTCTCTCTCTCTCTCTCTTTCTCTCTCTCTCTCCTCATGAGGAAACTTTGTGTACAAAGAGCGATTTGAGGGTTTGCAAGTTTCCCAAACCTCCAAATCACATTCTTTTGTATAGGTTTCTAATAATCTAGAACATTCATGAAGGAGAGGGAGAGTTAGAGGGGGAGGGAGAGGGTGAGGGTGAGGGTGAGGGTGAGGGTGAGAGGGAGAGGGAGAGGGAGAGGGAGAGGGAGAGGGGGAGGTGGAGGGGGAGGGAAAGGGAGAGAGTGTACAAAAGTAAGTGATATGGAGGGCTAGGTAATTTCCAGCCCTCCATATTGCTTTCTTTTGTACATAGTGAGGTGCACACACACGGACAGAAGGGGGGGGAGGGAGGGAGGGATTTAGGGAGGTGTAGGGTGACAGGGAGAGGGAGAAGCAAAGAGCTCAAAGTAACACTTATACAAAATAAAGCGATATGGAGGGTTGTGAAATTCCCAAGCCTCCATATCTCTTTCTTTTGTACACTCTGTGGTGTGCGCGCACACACACACACCCCCACACACACGCACACACCCACACACATGCGTGCACGTGTGCACATGCGCACACACACACACACATAGGTGAAACAGACTTGGGGCACCAACTCCCTTTAGTAATAAAACCTATCAAAATCTTGAGTATGACATGAATTTAACAATATGCTATGAGTAAAAATTATTCAAATTAACATGGTTTTGTTCTACACTAAAAGAGCTTCAAATATGTATTTACACCTTGAAATTTGGGTAACACATGAATTTTGATAGGAGATGGGTTTTTCATATTTTAGTATATTTTTGGTTTTACCCCCCCTAATCCAAAAGACCCCCCCTTGGGCCTCACATATTATGAAAAATATGCACAAATCTTAAAATCTTGCATATTTTTCAAGGCATATGCTTTATATTTTGTGGGAGGGGCCACATGAAATTTCCATATTTTTCCCTTGTATATTTGAATTTTTTAAGGAAATCCATGCATATTATATATGGACCTTGTCCACCCCATACCTTGGATTCTGGATGAGGGTAGTAACATGATACATATTGAGTTGGCGGACTGGAGAAGATGAGAGAGAGGGAGAGGGGGAGGCGGAAGGGGAGGGGGATAGAGAGGGAGAATGAGAGGGAGACATAGAAGGGGGGAGGGGGAGGGGGAGGGGGAGAGAGCACTAAATAATAGGTGTAAAAGAAAGTGATATGGAGGGTTGGGAAATTTCCAACCCTCCATATAGCTTTCTTTTGTACACTCTCTACTATGTGTGCACACACACACACACACACACAGACACACACACAGACACACACATAGACACACACACACACACACACACACACACACACATAGTAAGAGAGAGAGAGAGAGAGAGAGAGATGTTGGAGATTCCTTCACAAGGGATCGAATTTCTGATAGGGGTCGCATTTGTGTGAGCTAGCTCTTTAGGTGGTCGGCTGGGTAGTCATCTGATTTAATCACGTGGTCATGAGGTGGTGGCTAGAATATGATTGGACCATGCAAGCATTTGTAGGCTAGCCTATGCATGGTGAACATGTGTTTGGTCTCTGGTTGGCAGCACCGAGCGAGCTGCACCGAGCGAGCTCTGAAGGTTCACATGTGTTCTAGGGCAAAAATCGATTATTGGTATATTAACCATGGAGGGAATTGGATCTGTCTTTTTGTCATGAAGGCCTTGAGCCACAGTTTGGGTCCATTAGCAACCAGCTAGCTTGGTTTGTAGGGTTCTTAGTCAAGTCGCTTCATAGTGTTTTGTAAAAGCCAACAAACCATGTAGGGTTGAGGCAGATTACTAGAACTTTGTATTCGATTGAATATAATAGTTTTGTGTTGTTGATCTAATCAAATCTCTTCAGAGAGTTGAGAGGCAACTCTCTTATTGTATGAATTAAGCTTTATATCTCATGTGTAGAGAGAGCTTTAAGTAATATAAATTTCCTTCAATGGTATTAGAGCAGGATTGATCAAGTCTTGTGTTGAGAGGAGCATTGAGAGTTCACAAGCTTTGCATGCATGTCAAGAGGATTTTCTCAAAGATTTGAGGGATGTTTCATAGTGTTTTCAATGCACTTGAGAAGACTGAGAAGTAGGTGCAATCAGAGAAGAAGCTAGACGTGTTGGCAAAGGCATATTTCCAAGAGCAATTGGGTCTTATCTCATACGTTTAGGGAGTCAGTGAAGAAGACCAAGTCTGAGGCCTCAATCGTGAGTTTTAATGGGAGAAATTTTGCTAGTTGGAAACTCTCCTCCAAGCTATGGTTCATGTAGAAAGGATTCTGGGAATTTTGTCTGGCACATGGAGAAGGAACCAAATTTAGGAGAAGTTGAGAAATGGGCTTCAAGGAAGAAGAGTGACAAAGCCATTGGAATGATGGGTTGAGATCTGGGGGAGTATTATTTTCATCACCTAGAAATGATTAAATTTGCTACAGCAAACTGGATGATTCTTAAGCCACTGTTTGGGTTAAGATGTGCATTTGAAAGCAAATTTGAAACAAAAGGTGTATGATTTATGTATGGAAGATAATGAGGACCTGTCCACCTTCCTAAATCGTACGCAATAAGTGTTAAAGAAACTTTAGGATCTTGGATCAAAGACTGAAGATGAAGACCAAAAAGCAATCCTATTGAAAAGTCTGCTCTCCAAAGACTTTGAGACAACACGTATTCTTTGACAAGATGATCAGGTGGATTTTATTGACTGTGTGGGATTGCAGATTTTATTGACTCTGTGGGACTTTTTATGGTAGAGGAAAAACGAGATGAAAATTTGTCCACTAGAGATGCAACATACGCAATGAAGGACAAGCAGACTCCGATCAGAGTTCGATCAGAGACAAGTGAATGTGCTACTATTGTGGCAAACTAGGCCACATAGAGAGATTTTGCAATAAAAAACAAAAGGATGAGGAGGAAAAATGAGTAAAAGTGAGTGCTTGTGCAATTGAGGAACCTCCACGATGACAGAATGAGATAGCGGGATTTGTCTCAGACAATTTTCCAGAGGGTGTTCTAAATTTTGATGGTTCTAGTTTTGGCTACGATGCCAAACAGTAAGCTTTGTTTGTTTGTGTTTGTACTGTGACTACGATGTCATGATATTTTGAGGGCTATGAAGCCTATGAAGATTTGTGGACTACGATGTCCATCTTTTGGTTGCTCACCCCTTATTTGGATTCAGGGGGGTATGTTGTGTGAAAGATCTAATATATGATCGCCACTAGGCCTAGTGCACACGAGATCAACGAAAGAACTAAGGAGGCTCAAAGCACACTAAATAAGACATGAGAGGGAGATAGCGAATCTATATCGCTTGCAATGTGTGTTGAACAATACATGGTAGGCCTCTTATATAGAGAGTGCCCTTTGAATAGTCAACACTTGTGTGATCCTCTCATCCACATCTCTCCTTGTGGATATCCTCAATCCACATCTCCACATCATGTAGTCCACATCTTAGGGTGGCTACTTTAATACATTCCTTATCACATACCTTTGCCCTTTAATCTATGTGCTCATGGCACCATATCTCAACACCTCCCCTTGGTGCCATGATCTTTGGCTACTGCAAGGTGGTCAGATGTGAGTTACAAATCCATCACCTCCCCTTAGTGCTTGCATTGCTACTTAAGGTGGTAAAGTGTGGTTTTTACATGTCAATACGTCCCCTGGGTGCTTTCATAGCTACTCTCAGGTGGTCAGATTTGATTACAAAATATAGGCAAGGTTGGTAAGGTTTTTGTTTCTCAATACATGTTGTTCCTGTCATTCTACTCATGGCTTGATGATGATGTTGTGTAGTTGACCTGCTAGTTCTTCAATCTGCAATCTTCTTCCTTGTGTAGATTCATACATGATGCTTTGTTCTTCCATGTGCCTTGATGCTTTATGTGTGGATGCCTAGAGAGAGCTTTAAGTAATCAAATTTCCATAGAGAGAGAGAGAGAGAGAGAGAGAGAGAGAGAGGGAGGGGGGGAGGGGGAGGGGGAGGGAGAGAGAGAGAGAGAGAGAGAGAGAGAGAGAGAGAGAGAGAGAGAGAGAGAGAGAGAGGCGGGGGGGGAGAGAGAGAGGGAGAGAGAGAGAGAGAGAGAGAGAGAGAGAGAGAGAGAGAGAGAGAGAGAGAGAGAGAGATTGAGGGTGAGAATGTAGTAGTGTACAAAAGAATGCAATTTGGAGGGTTTGCTTGTTTCCAACCCTCCAAATTGCATTATTTTGTACAATATTTTTTGGTAATTGTCTATACAAAAGTGTACAAAATAATGTTATTGAGAGAAAGAGAGAGAAAGAAAGAAATTTTATTAAAGTCTTCGGGAGACTGTGAAGGTCTATGAGACTAAAGATAACTAGTACAATGAGCACAACGGTGGCGGTCTCAAAACGGTCCGGCCAACCGTTTCTTCAAAAAAGTTATGAAGGACAGTGTGTCTAGTCCTGGTGCAAAAAATGTGTATCTATCTCCAGATGATACAAAAAAATGGCACAAAAAAAATGGAGCACAAGGGAGGAGATACAAATATATATATATGCCTGTGGTGATCGTCAGAGGCCAATCATAGAGGGCTCATCAAATGGGAGGTCAAAAAAACCCTGCGATGGATGATTAACCTTTGACGTCATGCTGCCTAGTCGAGCTCAGTCGTTGGGGACGGCAAAAGGCCCTATGTTGAAGAACGAGAGCGACGGTGACCCCGGTAAGGCATGCTGAGAGCATAGAAGGGATGTCATGGACCCGGATGTGTGAGTCTCTCTGCTGGCATAGCTATCGTGGCTCTGGCTCTTGCTCACGTCTGCGTCGTCAGCTAGACTGAGGAGAGGTATCCTTTGACTGGAAGAAATTAGTGATGGGTCGCTGAGTGTCCTCACGCTGTGTGGGCTGCGCATGCTATCGTGCTCGGAGGGATGCATCTTGGTGGTGGTTCATCTCATGTAAGAAAGCGGCTAGGCACTACTGGTCCGGGAACTGCAGCATGCGTGTGAGGGGGCCAAATCCATCACGGAATAGGCAGTGGTACTGGCCTCGGATGGCATAATAGATATGACATCTGAAAGCAAAGTGCTCCTCCGACTCGATCTCCTGCAGGTCGCAAAGTGGGCAGATGAGGTCCTCTCGTGGGATACCCTCTACGCGTCCACTCTCGATCCGTAATCGGTGTGACGAAACCCTAAACTGGCCGAGTGAAATCCAGAGCGCATGCGGTAGATGAATCTGTGTATAGCCCGGGGGCATGATGAAACCCTCCTGTGAAATCTGGAGGCAGTGTCAGCGATAGCAATTGAGCTTCACAGGAAGCACGGGATGAAGAAACCAAGTCCTCCAAGTGTGAAGCTGGAGCAGGTCCTCTCGGATGATCTGGTTGACCTCTTGGTCAGTGGGGGAGAAAGGGGATGGTGGAGCATCGAGGCTATACTGAAAAGGAGGCAACCGGTCCATGTTGAGGCCCAGTCGGGTGAACCAACTGGAAAGGCGTCTATACCAACATCGCTGGTCCCCATCACCAGATAAGGCCATAGAGGAGGATAGGGCTAGCCAGGGCAGGCAGAAGCGATCGTCGGAAGAGGAGCTGAAGTCCCTGGCCCTGTGTAGATAAGTGATAGCCTGGAAGGCTGCACCAAGCTGTACTGGTGAGGCGCCGAATTTTGCTAAGATGATCTGATGAGGTACCCAACGGCCACAAGCTCTTTGTACACCACTGTTGTGCATTGTAGTGGGACTTCTAAGTCATTGTCAAAGACATGATCTTCCAATTGAGCATTTTCAGCCTCTTTTTCAAGGTCCCAAGGTTTGGATTGTCAGCCTATCAATTCCCCAATCATGGAGGACTGATGCTTCATGCAACCAAGGATGTCCCAGCAAGATTTGAAAATATTTCTTGGGGAGATCCAAGATTGTGAATTGAAGAAAAAAACAAACTCCTGCAACTTTTGTTGACACTCCATTCAATATTCCCAAGGGCTTTGCACGTGATTCATCTGCAAGGCGTATGTTGAAATTAACCTTTTGCATTGGTGGGAGATCCCATTCACTCATGCTCCACCATCGACTATGGCTTGGACTTCATCATATGCTTTATGGATCAAAGGCACAATGATGTTGCGTATGTCATCTGTCTCACCCATCTGCACAGGGATATTTTCTATGTCTTCCATAGGTGGAGGGGGATTTTCTAGTTCAATCCATCCTTTGAAACTCTCCTAGAGATTGGGACAATTCCATAAGGGGATTGCGATGTGAATTGACACAGGGCAACTTAGAATGCTAGAGAGTGTGGCACCTTCAAGTTGGTGCGATGGTACATTATGTTGTGGACTTTGTTGCTAGAATAGAGGCTCAAGTATAGTGTCAATACTAGGTGGGGCCAAGTCAGGGATTGGATCTTGTGCTTGCTTCTCAGCCTCAAATTGAGCTTGTTCCTTTTGCACCCATTGTTGAAGTGCCTAAAGTCGAGCCTTCTCCACTTCTGCATTAGGGTATGGAGGTTCTTTTATTTGATGCTCGGGAGCTGATGTGGATGAACTTGGCTGTTCATTGATTGGCAGAGGTAGAGGCACCTGTGCTTTCTTTTCAAGAGGTCATCTTGATTGAATTGGAATATAAGGGCCATTGTGGCCTCTTTTTGATGGCATGTAATTACATTCATATGTTGTGATAATATGCTTGCCAGCCCTAGACTTTGATGGTCGGATTCGGGTTTCCCTGATAGCATTGATATTAGCATCGATAAACTATTCCTAGAGTCAATATTAGCATCAATAAACTATTCCCAGAGTCAATATTAGCATTAACAAATGATTTATCATCGTTAATAGCAACTAGAATATGGAAGCTAATATTGATGCTTTCTTATCGACGGTAATATGGACTATAATATGGACGCTTCAGAGTTTTTAGAAAAACATTCCAATGTAATTTGGATTAATATAATCATTGAAAATGGGGCCAATCCTTGTAGTGTTAGTATTAATGAGCTCTCAAATCTCCATAAGAAGTGAATTGTGACTCCATCCACTTTTGAATTCCTTCTCCAAATGATAAATTCTTGCTATCTTCCACTTGATGCCTACAAAATTTTTTGGACAAGTTAGTGAAACTAACTTGTATTTCAAAGAGTTTGAATAAAATGTTTGAAAACACAGTCACTTGGATATAGTAGTTGTATAGTTGATCTGGCACTATCTCTCCTTGTGGCTCATTGACTGGCATGATGTTGATGGGTGGTGCTGGTGCTGATGTAGCCTTAGGATCTAGTTGCTACAATTATTGGACATATATTGGTTGCAATTGTGCATCGAGCTGCAGCATCTCGTGGGGCAATTCCTCAATTCCTACCTTCAGAATATGCATTTCTTCCGAGGTATCCACATTTTCCAATGTGATAGTAGGAGAAGTTGGTGATGGCTCCCATGCTAGTGAGAAGGGAATGTCCAATTCCTCAATAGGTTTTGGCGACTAGGGTAGAGTCATTTCTCGTTCCTGTGGCTCTTTGTTGATGATTACACCCAATAAGTGTGAAATTTCACCTTTTTTGGCTTGATGAACCATCTAATTTTTTTGTGAAGAAGATGACTATGTGATGGATCCAGTCTTGCTTTAGCTGCCTACTTAGCAAAATAAATGTGCGTAGTGGGAGGGATCGATTCTTGCCACACTTAACCCCCAAGAGTGTCGATAGGAATTGTGTTGCTTCCTTGAGTCGAGGGTTCAGCCCATGGTTGATGTGAATGCAGGTCACTCTTATGTGGATGGTGAATCCACTGCAGAGCCTTGATGATGAGTTGGGTATTCCTTCTATTGTTACACCTAGAGTAAGGAAGACAAGGGATGTTTTGAGAGCACCTAGTAGTGAGCCTATTTTGCGCAGGTCTACCAGAGTTAAGTATCCTATGGATAGGCTGAAATGTGATGGATTTATAGCCATTCACTATGCCTATATGGTCAAAGTGATACATGAACCAGAACCCACTTCTTTTGAGCAAGCCATGGGAAAAGAAAAATGGGAGAAAGCCATGGATGAAGAAATGGATGCCTTGGAAGCAAATGCTACATGGGAATCAGTGCCTTTGCCTAAAGACAAGAATGCAATTGGCTGCAAGTGGGTTTATAAGGTGAAGCACAATGCAGATGGTTCTGTGAACAGATACAAGGCAAGATTAGTTGTCAAGGGTTATGCACAGACATATGGCATTGATTATGAAGAAACATTCAGTCCGGTTGCAAGGATGGCAATTGTAAGAGCAGTCATTGCTATGGCTGCATCAAAGGGATGGTCTTTACATCAGATGGATGTAAAGAATGCCTTCTTGCATGGTGATTTGCAAGAAGAGGTCTATATAGAGCAGCCACCAAGTTATGTGCATACTGTTCATCCTGAGTTTGTTTGCAGGTTGAAGAAAGCCTTGTATGGCTTGAAGCAAGCACCTAGAGCAAACAAGATAGGATAGTAGCTTGTCACTATTGGCTATTTCCAAGGCAGATTTCTCACTTTATGTGAGGCAAATAGAGAAAGGTATTATGCTACTTGTCATTTATGTTGATGATTTGATCATCACAGGTGATAGTGATGACGATATCCTTCATGTGAAAATGCTATTGAAGCAGAAGTCTGAGATGAAGGATTTGGGAGAGCTGCATTACTTTTTGGGCATTGAGGTGATTAGATCCACAAGTGGGATATGGTTCTTACAGAGGTAGTATGGACTGGACATGCTGTCCAAATATGGGATGACAGGCTGTAAATCTATTTCAGTTCCTTTGGAGCAGAATGTGAAGTTGAGCGCAGATGCATGTGAGCTTCTGGAAGACCTTACTATGTACAGACGCATAGTAGGAAGTTTGATTTATATGACTATTACCAGGTCAGATTTGAGCTATGCTATTGGGTTGGTAAAGTCAGTTTATGCAGGCTCCAAGGAAACTGCATTTGGATGTGGCTAGATGCATATTGAGGTATGTGAAGTCCACATTGCAGTATGGACTATTTTATGAGACTGGGGTTCAGATACAGTTCCATGGATACACTGATGCTGATTGGGTTGGTAGTATTTATGATAGACGATCTACCAGTGGATATGTGCTCTTTTGGGAGTGCTACAGTCACTTAGAGCAGTAAGAAACAGCCTATAGTTTCCTTGTCGAGCATAGAGGCTGAGTACAGGGGTGCAACAATGGCTGCATGTGAGGCAGCTTGGTTGCATAAGCTACTTTATGATATGCATCAGTCTACAAATGGGCCAGTTGTCATTTATTGTGACAACATGAGCAGTATACACTTGGCAAATAACCCAGTCTATCATGCTGGAACAAAGCACATTGAGGTGCATTATCACTATGTGAGGGAGAAGGTTCTAGTAGGTTTTATTGATCTAGTTATGTTAGCACAGAGGATCAGGTAGCTGATATATTCACGAAGGCATTGGGTGCAGAGAAGCTGTGCAAGTTCAGAGACTTGCTTGGTGTGCAGGAATTGGGATTGAACTCGAGGGAGAGTGTTGAGATATCGAGCTTCACTCGTGATATGCGAGGGTGACTGTTGTGCATTTATGTCACCGACTTGTTAGCTATAGATGCAGTTGGTACACCGCCCATGAATAATAGCTAGATGAC
This sequence comes from Dipteris shenzhenensis, assembly GCF_047967505.1. NCBI lineage: Eukaryota > Viridiplantae > Streptophyta > Polypodiopsida > Gleicheniales > Dipteridaceae > Dipteris > Dipteris shenzhenensis. Next base: position 19,870,659 of record NC_141612.1, read on the forward strand.
AACTATCTTTATGTACTCTAGTTAGTGGCTCAGTTAGTATGCCACCTTAGTTAGCTGAGTTTGGTTTGAGACCCACATATAGGGTTCACCTATTTCTTTTGCACTCTGAGAGAGAGTTCTTTTTGGCTTTCACAACTAAGAAGAGGAAAACTATATTCAGCCTCCACCTTTGTGTGTATTCCCCCATTTTGTATGTGAGAAAGCTGCAAGTGAGACTCCTTACTTCTCTCCCACTCTCTTCATAGCGAATTGCATGTGGATAGTACAAAGGTATAAGACAAGCACTTGTCCATAGTATAGTGCAAAGTATAGGTGCTGCATGATACAGTGCAAAGTATGTGTGGAAAATGGAAAATTCTTCTTGGAAATGTGAACTTGTTTGACATAATGATGATGCATAATCAGGGCTTGAGATCTTCAAGTTCGATGTTTGAGTTCTTCATCCGAATAGGAGAGATTGTTGTCTCCAAGTTCAATATGGTCAAACCTCCTCAAACCTTTATAATCATGCCTTCATGTTTTGCATGATTCATCTACCTAAAATGACTGGTTTCATGCGGTGTATATGAACACAACATCAAATATTCAAGTGTCCTTTTTTGCTGTACCAAGGATGAATGTATGAGGAAATTGCTTTGGCCACTCCAAAGATGAGTATGCAGGGGTGCTTGCGTAGTGTAAGAAAGCCATAGAAACACAATAGGCAGGCCCATAAAGATCTAGCAAAATCAAGAACCAATAATCTAGAAACACAATGAGCAATTGGGCATCTAGAAGTATAACACCAATTGGTATTACATAATACCAATCGGTTTAGGGTGCACCGACCGGTGTTTCACTACACCAAGCAGTATAATTGACAACACCAGCCGGTATTTAGCTACACCGGTCAGTGTTGTTAATGTTATATAAACCAGCGCCACACTCATACTATTCACAAAATCAAGATTCCTAGAATACTATGGATTCTTGGGAAAGATAAAAAGTATAAGAAAGAGGATAAACAAAGCTACAAACAAATTTGTAAGTTTTGTTAGTCCTTCTAAGTAAAAAAAAGTATCTAGTGCCGATGGTGGGCTCACTTTTGCCAGTTGGAATCCACTCGCACTTAGATACTAATTGGAAAATCAGCATTTACATACTATTAGGTGAACTTGAGTAAGTTAGTTGCATGTGACATTCTACTTAGCTTTGGAAAAATAGATTATTTTCATTTTTTGCATGAAGTATATAACTTGTAACTTGTCTAGATTCTAGACTCTTTGGAAAGACTTGTCACTTAGGACTAGGTAAAGAGTTTGTTAGTTGCATGGCTTGGAATTTTAGTTTAGTTACATAACTTAAGATTTCAATCTAGATGCATGAAATATAGTAGATAGGTACTAGAAAATTTCAGAAAAATGGAATAGTAGACATTAGCACATGAAATGATTTACTTTTGGAATAGTTTATGTTTGTGTGTGATTTTCTTACTTTTAGCATATGTATTTATTTATAAGCATGTAACTATACTTCAAAAAAAATTCAATGAGCCGGTTGGAGGTTCGCTTAAGTCAACCTTTAACAACTCGTTCGTTGATGAATAATATTATACCATGTGCTGGATGGAGGTTCACGGCCTGGAAAATCTCGTATGTGGTTAAAATTCATACTATATATTACTAAAACTCTACAAACTAGTATTTAAGAATGATGAGGAAATATTTGACTTTGTTGACTCTATGCCAACATGAACTTATGTAGAAAGAGAATGTGTTACAACTTTGTGTTACAACTTTGTGATACAACTTTGTGATACAACTTTGTGTTACAACTTTGTGTTATAACTTTGTGTTACAACTTCTACATGTAGAAAGAGAATGTGTTACAAATTTGTGTTACAACTTTGTGTCACAACTTTGTGATACAACTTTGTGATACAACTTTGTGTTACAACTTTGTGCTACATGCAGAGAGAGAAGCTCTCCAACTTGTATAAATACCCCATAATGGAATGAAGCCCACACTCTTTGGGGCATTGTGTTGAGTCTACTTTGGTATTCCAAGCATTTGTCTCAAGTGTCCATGCTTCCTTGCACTCCACGTCCAAAAGCATGTCCTAACCTTGCAACTCCTCCTCCCCTCTCCTCCAACCTTGCAACCCACCCTCTCCCTCTCCTCCTCCCTCCTCCTCCTTCCTCCTCCTCCTCCCTCCTCCTTCTCCTCCTCCCTCCTCCTCCTCCTCCCTCCTTCTCCTCCTCCTTCCTCCTCCTCCTCCTCCTCTCTCCTCCTCCCTCCTCCTCCTCCCTCCTCTCTCTTCTTTCCCCCATGCTCTTACACCTTCTTCCTCTCCCACTCCTATGCTCCCCTAAGCCCTTTGTTCCTCAACCCTTAAAACTCCATGATCTACGAGGGAGACGAGTTCTCCACCATGTACTCTACCTTGAACCTTGGAACCTCCTTCTAAACCCTGGAACCTCCTTCTAAACCCTGGAACCTCCTTTTGAACCCTGGAACCTGCTTCTGAACCCTGGAACCTCCTTCTAACCCTAGAACCTCCTTCTAACCCTTAAACTCCTCCTAAACCCTACAACCCCCAATGAAGGCGAAAGCCTTCATTACCTCAACAAAGATGATTGACGTTCCTTTTACACATGCATGCACTTTGTTTGCTTACCACACTTAAGGCTATGTCTCTCACCGGAACACGACTTGAGGTCCTAAGCTACACATATACTACAACCGACAACCCCAATATATCTGTAGGTGACAAAAAGCCTCGGAACTCTGCAAACTGAGTTAACCTAGCTCTTCCTATGAAAGCAGTAGGAAAGAGCGAACAGACTTTGCGCCGATTGCGGGCTCACTTATATTGGCCGTTTGCATCTCGCTCGAAGTCTAGCCAGTAGTGGAGCTGTCACAACATATTTGAGCTGACTCATGAAGGTGCTGTGTGAATCTCTCCAAAACTCAATACCAAGACAATAGTGCATAAGTCCAAGACCCGGGGGATTCACTCTTCATTAAAGGGGGACATCACCTGCATGCATGAACTTCAAGAAAACCCCCTATTTAAGATCCACGTAGGATGATAAAACACCCCTATTTAAGCTTATAAGATACCACCAAAATTCCATTATGTCCCCCCCTTTCCTTAAATCTACATTCTCTCTCAAGCATTTAGATTACACAACAAATTTAGGTTACTTTCCCTATGACTATTAAAACCATACACAAAATCAAACTTGTTTGGACTAGTTACCCAAGGTAACCTATATTATGTCCCCCCTTCTTAAATATGACATGGTCCCCCTAGCTTAAATTCAATATTGGGGAAAAAAAAGGGTGCCCACCCCTAATGTATAAGCTTATGCCTCATTTCAAAAAAACCCCCTATTGTACACTCACGTGATATCATAAGTTTTCCCTTGTGAATCCCCCGGGGTCCAAGATCTTTCATGTTGAACTCTACAGATATAAGTCTTGTTTTAGCTTTCTAATGAAGCTAACCTTGCTTTCGGTCACAATCAGATCATCTACATACAAAAGTGCAAGAGTAATTTCTTCCCCTTGAACTTTGTAGTAGAGAGTATGATCTGCATTGGACTTCACGTATCCTAGATCAGCAAAATACTTGTTGATTCTAGTGTACCAACTTCTGGGTGCTTGCTTTAAGCCCTATAGACTTTTCTTAAGATGGCAAACCTGATTCTCCTTTCTTGGTTCAGCATAACGTGCTGGTTGTTGCATGCAGACTTCTGCATCTAGGTAACCATTGAGAAATGCATTCTTGACATTGATCTGGTACACATTCCATATACTGAGTGTCGATAGTGATATCAAGAACCATATGGAATCCATCTTTGCTACTATTAAAGCATAACCCTCATCATAGTCTTGACCATATTGTTGTGCAAACTCTTTTGCAACTAGTATGGCTTTGTATCTTTAAATACTGCCATCTGGATTGTACTTCACTTTGTATACCCATTTGTTTGCTATGGCCTTCTTTCCTAGTAGTAGTAGGTCGCATAATTCCCAAGTAATTTTAATGTCAACCCGTTATGCCTTTTGTGTGACATGTCTAATGATTCTATAGTCCATCTCTTCTAGCATTGTGTTGTGGCTTGCAGCGCCTGTGATAAAGTCAGATGGCCATCAAGACGGGCAATTTGTTGTCAAAGTTCTACTTGGGTTCTAACTAGAGAATGGGGCTGTGGGGGGATGCTCGAGAGTCGTCTTCAATGGTATTGGCATGTTGGCCTTATCTATGAGCCGCTATTATGTCAATGGTCTAGTTTCTTAGGAACCAAATAGTGTTTGGTCATAGGGTAAAGGTTGGTAGATCAAGCATTATGGATATTTCCACAATTTTGGTTACCGGCCCATGATCCTGTAGTCAATGCTTTGTTGGCTTCATGAACACTCCTACACATTGTATCTTGCAAATTGAAATTGAATGGATTTCAGGAATCCAAGCACGTTTGAAATGCACACTTCTCATCTTTGAAATGCAAATCGACCTTGGGTCGATTTCAAGGATCAAAAAATGTTTCCATTAACACCATGACTTCATGCACACTCCTATACATCGCATCTTTAAAATGGAAATAGACCTTGGGTCAATTTCAAGAATCAAAATCTGTTTTGATTAGCACCATGGCATCGTGCCACTCATATCCAAATTGACTTTGGGTCGATTTCAAAAATCAAAACATTTTTTCTTTAGCACGATGGCTTTATGTACACTCCTACGCATGGCATCTTTGAAATTCATATCGCCCTTGGGTCAATTTCAACAATTAAAACATGTTCACATTAGCACCATGACTTCATGCACACTCCTACACATTGCTCTTTTGAAATGCAAATCAAACTTCGGTCAAGTTCAAGAATCAAAACATGTTCTCATCAATGCCATGGCTTCATGCCCACTCATACGTGTTACATCTTTGAAATGCAAATTGACCTTGGGTCGATTTCAAGAATCAAAATATATTTTCCATCGCATAATGCCTTCAAGTAATATCCTACACATGGCATCTTGGAAATGAAAATTGACCTTAAGTCTATTTCAAGAATCAAAGCATGTTCTCATAAACACCATGGCTTCATGCACACTCCTACACATTGCATCTTGTAAAATTGACTTGGCAATTTTATGATTCATCAATCGTCTTGAGTCAATTTTAAGATGTGTTTGAAGTTCAAATCGACCTTGGGTCAATTTCCAAGATCCAAACATGATTTTGTTAGCACCATGGCTTCATGCACACTCATGTGCAAATCGACCTTGGGTTGATTTCAAGAATCGAAACATGTGTTCCTTAGCATAATGGCTTCATGTACACTCCCACACAAGGCACCTTTGAAATGCAAATCTTGATTCCTAGAATAAAAACATGTTCTCATTAGCACCATGGCTTCATACCCACTCATGTGCAAATCGACCTTGGGTTGATTTCAAGAATCAAAACATGTGTTCCTTAGCATAATGGCTTCATGTACACTCTCACACAAGGCAACTTCGAAGTGCAAATTAACCTTGGATCGATTCCTAGAATAAAAACATGTTCTCATTAGCAACATGGCTTCATACATACTCCTAGAAATTGCATCTTTGAAATGCAAATTGAACTTGGATCAATTTCAAGAATCAAAACATGTTTTCCTTAGCACAATGGCTTCATGCACACTCCTACACATCGAATATTCGAAATGAAAGTAGACCTTGGGTTGATTTCAAGAATCAAAACATGCTCTCATACACACCATGGCTTTATGCACACTCCTATGCATTGTGTCTTGCAACTTGAAGTTGAATTTATTTCAATAATCAAAACATGTTTGCAATGCTAACTTTTCATCTTTGAAATGCAAATTGACCTTGGTTGATTTCAAGGATAAAAAATGTTTTCATTGGCACCATGGCTTCATGCACACTCCTATACATCACACCTTTGAAATGGAAATCGACCTTGGGTCAATTTTAAGAATCAAAACATGTTCTCATTAGTACCATGGCATCATGCCACTTATATCCAAATCAACCTTGGGTCAATTTCAAAGATCATAACAGGCTCTAAGTGGTATCATCATGGTTCAAACTCTCGCACACATCACATCTTTTAAGTGAAAATAGACCTTAAGTCAATTTTAAAACTTTAGCTCTACCTTAAGTTTTCTTCACTATGGTTCACGTAGTCCCATACATCATTTTGTTCAATTTCAATTTGATCTTGGGTTGATTTCAGAACTATGAAGGAATATTCTCATCAATACCATACCAATGGACTTCCACACCATGTCCTTAGGTTTTAATCAAACTTGGCTCAATTTTAGAACATTCAAAACATGATTTCAATGAGGCTTCATGTATACACCTAAGAACATAATTTTATCAACACCATTGCTTTAGGTACACTCCCAAAACCCACATCTCACATCTCATATTTTAAATATAAGTCAACCTTAGGTCATTTCTCCATTATATGATAGGGAAAAATAACTATGATAAGAAGTAAGGGGATTCCAATTGATTTAAGAAAAAAAAGAAAAATGGTTAGAGTGGTTTGGAATAGTACAAGAGATGAAAGAGGATATTGGTGATAGTGGAGTACCATGTGTAAGTTCCATTGTGGAGAAAAGAGGTCGATCCATTGAGGTTAAGGTTCAATTTGACACTTACATTGTTAGGGTGATGCTAGCAAGGTTGGACAACAAACAAGATTAACGAAGAGCCTTAGATGGGAAATGAGGACAAGCAATACATTGCTAAGAATGGCATGTTTAGAATGGAGTGAATTTTGATTAGGTATAGAGAGCTAGATACTATGGAAATGATATCATCCATCTAGGTGGGAAACAACCTCCAACATCGAGGGTGAAGGGTCTTCAAGTATGTAAGAGACATGTTTATAGAACACAGAGCAACGATGTGGTGTTAAGGCAAGCAATTGACTTTTATAACTTATAAGTTACACCTTATGGATTTCCACAATCACAAAAAGAAATATTGAGTTGGTTGTTCATTTGTCTAGTGGATCATTGTATGGGTATTTTGCCAATTGTTTGGAGGTTTGACACTCAAAAAAATAAGATCTCGATAAAGCAAGAGCTTAAGAGACACCCTCATAGGTGAGACATCATCAAAAGGTGGCACATGCCCAAAAAAAAAGATTAGACCTTCTCACATTGGAAGCAGTAGCAAGCATTGCTTCACAATGTATGTTATATGTACCTTATTATGCACTATCTTGTCTGTAAATGCATTTCATTTGATGTATTTTGGTTGATGTATCTTGTCATTTAACTCTTGCTTTGAGATGTTCCTCTACAAGCTTAATTAGATAGGGACTTAAGTGGAAGGAGGCATGTGGCCTCAAGTTGTTCCTTCTCCTAAATGTGGATCCATAATTATGTGTTGAAATTTTCTTTCTTTAATGAGGTTATAAGTATAATCAAAGTGGTTCTCCTTATCAATACGGTCATCAATGTGGTGACAACCTTGCTTTGTCTCAAATGTATGTATTATTGGTGATGATAGTGGGGTTCTATGTTCTAAGGGACCCCTAATTTTGTTAATGGGCCATGGCCCCTCCCAAATAAAAAAGGATGGAGGGACTACTAAAGAAAATGCACAAGTTGGGGGAAAAAGAAGGAAATCCCAATGTGAAATTTAGCGAATGACATGGGAGGTTCACATCCACCTCTCTCTCTCTCTCTCTCTCTCTCTCTCTCTTGTTTTCAAAGGATAGAATGTGGGAACACCCCCTTCTCTCTATCTCACTTGGGTTGTAAAGGGCTGTAACTACGTACAATCTTTCACCTTGTGGGCAAGGATCTGCACATGGTGATGGGCGGTCTATGTTGGGGTCTCTAGACTTTATCCCCCTCTCTACTTAATTCACTGCTCGACCAAAGCACTTGTCAAACTAGAAGAATTGGATTTTTGGTCATTGTCATTTGACACCTACAAAATGGCACCCTTGTAGTTTTCATCACCTTGCCACTCTTGATGGCCAAGAAGGCACCTGAGTAGAGTCTTCTACGGTGCGGTGTAGTGCGATGTGGTGAGGCTCGATTTAACACCTCCCATGTACCTTATAAGGACCTTCCCCTCAAGTATGCTTTGAATTAAGTATTATTTTGCTTTTTTACTCGTTCTTGTTCGTCTTCGAGATTCTATCTTTAACCTATTAACCACGGACACCAAAAAAAAAAAGAGAGGACATGTGGGAGCTTGGAAGAGGAGCATGCCACGTGTCACAAAGAAGGAGCTCTTGGAAGGAGGCTTGGAGGGGGGAGGAGGTGGAAAGACAAGAGGCATGCTTTGGGGAGGAGGTGGAAAGACAAAAGGCAGCTTTAGGGGCAAGGAGGAGATAGAAGGTCAATGGAACCAAGGAGATGGAAGGTCACCTTCGGGAGGAAGGAGGAGATAGAAGGTTTATGGAATGAAAGGAGGAGATGGAAGGTCTTAGAGCCATGGGTTGAAAATCCAATCCAAGTATGCAAGGTGAATTGATTAGAAATTTAAGAATCAAAGATCCACCTTCAATGGGGGTAGTGGATTTGTAGTGGTATTGCTTCTTCACACTCCCACCTTCCAAGGATTCCCTTTACTCCATTCCTTAGTTTAGCAAGACAACCCCCCTTGAATGGCTCTACATGCATTGGCCATCCCTCTCCCCGCCCAAGGCCACATCAACCCCCTCATGTGTCTCTGCAAATCCCTCGCCTCCAATGGCTTCTTCATCACTTTCGTCAACGTCGAGTCCATCCACCAAGCACATCCTTCATGCCCAGCAATAGCACCAAGCAAGCCAGTAGCTTAACATCCGCACAAAGCACGTTCCCATTCGTGGACTTGACATGGAGAATTTGCAACATGCCTTTGAAACAATGGAAGCTCGCCGTCCTGACGCTGTCGAGCAGCTAATCGAACGTCTTTCCAAGGAAGGTCCGCCTGTCACCTGCTTGATTTCTGATGTCAGCCTGTCAGCTTCTGCACAAGAGGTAGCCGATAAGTTGTATATCCCAAGGGTCGTGGTGTGTCCTACGAGCCTTAGCTATAGCCTATTTTGTTTGTACCTCCCCACGGCCAAATTCATATTAAAGAAGGTATGAGATTCTTTGATCCTATATATCCACTACTTCAGAGCTCCATTTCCACATATGTCATAGTTGCACTGCTCTCCGTTGCTGTCTTTCGGTCCTTTTGTGTCTTGCAGTGTCAAATGCTGCCCTTAAATGCAACAAAGTGGCAGATATCTTCAGCGAAGGCCTTCCTGGTTTGCTTACAATCCACAACAGAGACCTACCGCATTATGAACATCAAGTTTGCGACACCGAATTCCTGTACACGTTTACAGCACGTTAGTGTGAGATCGCTTACCGAAAAGCTCACACCATCTTGGTAAATAGCTTTGACGAGCTAGAACGCCTTGCCCTTAACGTGCTATCGAAACAATAGAAGCAACACATCTACGCTGTGGGTCCGCTTCTTGACGATCCAACAGACAAAACTAGTACAAGCCTTTGGAAGGAAGAAAATGAATGTCTACAATGGCTTCAAAACCAACCACTTCAATCTGTTCTCTATGTTTCCTTGGGCAGCACCACTATTTTGTCCAAGTTTCAGTTTGAGGAGCTGCTTTCTAGCCTTGAAACTAGCTATCAGAGGTTCCTCTAGGCATGGCATCCAGGCCTGTTGGAGGATACCACAAAGGCTTTTATTCTAGATGAATTTTTCACTAGGACCAAGGACCGAGGCTATGTGGTCGAATGGGCGCCGCAGCGCTGTGTTGGCCGTATTTTGCAAAATATATTGTGGAGGAGTGGAAGATAGGGCTAAGATTTAAGGAGGCCGAGGGTGGCATGGTGCGGAGAGCAGAGGTGGAGAGAGTGGTGAGGGCGGTAATGGAGGGGGAGGAAGGCAAGGAGCTGAAGAAGAGAGCAGCTGTGCTAAGAGACGTGGTCGCAGGAGTCTTAAACCAAGAGGCTCCTCACATAACAATGTACATGCCGTTGTCCAAGCATTGTCACGTTGATTTTTCAAGTATTTCTTCTTGGTAGTGCTAAGCATTCTCATTGGAGATATCAAAGCCAGTATTTCTTCTTTGTCACACAGATCTCGAGTTTTTTTATGGCACCTCTCCCTATAGTGGAGAATTTGATTCTCTTTTGTGAATTTCCACATGGCATAGGGCATTTTAAATTGCCTTTTATAGAGTGTTGAGATATCAAGCTCTACCCCCGATATATCTCCTGGATGACTATCATTTATGTCACCGCCTATGTTAGTTGTACTCGTGGTGTAGTTAGACTACCACGTATGTTTTTGGTTTCGAGTATCCCCCGATATATCTCCTGGATGACTATCATTTATGTCACCGCCTATGTTAGTTGTACTCGTGGTGTAGTTAGACTATCACGTATGTTTTTGGTTTGGGTTCACATAAAACATACATGGTTTGGGGTTAGCCCAAGCCAGCCAACTTGGTCATTGGAGGCGCCCTTGAGGTCGGTTCTGCAAGCAGGGGGCTAACCCCTACTGGTCGGTTTTCTTTAGCCCAAGCAAAGGCCTAGTGCGCAGAGGGAGAGGAGTAGGCTCAGCATCTTGACAGCTTCACTTGGCTGTTTGTACATGCTCATCCTTTGAGCTTTTGTCTGTCCACGATTGTGGACGAATATATCTGAGTTTTTGCTCTCTCTCTCTCTCTCCGTGTCTCTCTGAGTGTTGTATGAGCTAGATCGGGAGTGAGGTTATCCTCCATTTCCAACAGTTGGGGATGGTCCTCTCCTTGGATACAAATTCATTTTTGGTGTTGTGTCACATAATTTGAGATTCGAGTCTCATATTGGAATAAGATTTGGCTCTATATTGGGTGCGCAATCTTGTGGAGCTAGTCTTGACTTTACAAGCTTGGCTCGAGAACATGCACCCGAGAGTCGGACTTGAATACCATAAGATATCTATCGATGGGCTTCTCTTTTGAAATTGTCTCTGGAGGAGTCTTTCCCTCGATTGCCTCTATCACAATGTGGTTGAGGACATGTACAATAGCATTGAATCTCTTATCTTTTCTTCCACCTCAAGATACGTAGGCTCATCTTGACTATCATCTTGTTCTTCCTTTCTGCCATCTCATTTTGTTGTGATGTCCTAGCGATCCTCAGGTGCCATTTGATCTTGGTTTGTCTGCAGTACCTATTGAAAGCCATTGACATATGTTCTTTGCTTGTCAGTTCAACACGTCTTAATTTTCAGCTTGTCTCATGTTCCATCTTTGCTCTCCACTCTTAAAACTTGTCGTTGAAGGCCCAAGGCTTCTTTGAAAGCTTGTGGATCCATGTCATCCTATTGGATGGACCAACTACAATGGTTGGCCTGGGTCATGGGTGGCCAATGTTGAGAACAATAGATCTTGGTGTTGTTGCCTTCCATGCAAGCCCAATAGACTTTGTGGTTGTCGATGATTGGTGGAAGCCCATCTACCATTTCGGATCTGTGCATTGCATCCAACACAAAAAGTTCGACATGATGAAATCTCTCATGCCACAATCTTGCAACATCTCTCTTATCTCGGGCCATCAATGCATAGACCTTGTAGGGGTCTTGGAATCCACACAAGTTGATTGATGTATAGTAGGTCTTTGCATAGATCAATGACGTACGATTCCTCCCTTAGTACTCTTTTCTAGTGGTGACCTTGAAAGGCATGGTCTCAATTTCCTTAAGGGGATAGCTCTAATTTTGATGGGGCCCAGAATCACTCTCCATTGAATAGGTCCTCATTGATGATTCCCTTTAGCAACGAAGGCCTTGCCTTTGGATCCGCCATGTTTCTTCTCTCGGGCCTCTTCATACTAGAGTAATGGAACTAGTTTCTGGTGTCAACTTCTCTCTTGCAATCCTAGTTGTCTCATGACCCTTTGTAGCTCCGGAGAAGCATAGTCAGCACCAATTTTGCAATTTGATATGGCTCCATTCTGTGACTAGTTTATCTTGGAATGCCTTAAATGTAGTCCTACACTAAATCACAGTCATCTATCTTCATGTTTACCTCGAACATCTCCTCGGCACCTTCCAAGATTCCACTGATGTCTTGATCAATGAGATGTGAGGAAGGATGGCATCTGTAGAAGTCTTGATGATAGCCAATGCCGCTACATTCCAATCCTGCACTACAATTGGTGAATCTGCTTGCAGTGGTCTGTTGGTATTCCTTTTCATCCTCAGGTCTCAAATTTTCTCTAGTCGTAAATTTTTTAGACAAGAGAGGCTGGAAGGTCAACAACCTCATTGATGAATCCATTCCAGGGAGAGTTGATCAATTTTATCAACCATAGAGCTATTGGATGGTTGCCATCACCATATGTGAGCACAAAGGCAATACATGTTGCGCTAGCTGTGTGGATATGCAAACATACGATCAAAGTCCATGCATCAATGGCAACAAAGTTCATTCGATCGAGATTGGCAAGTTGAAGTCCATTGGGATGACCTCCGTGATGTGTGCTCTGAGAGGTATCGATCCTATGCTTTATAGGGAAGTCTTAGAATTGAATAAGTTCAAGCTCGAGAGAGCTCGAGGCAACATAAATGATGGGTCTACTAGCCAATTGGTATAGGACCTAGGGAGACTCTGATAGCAAGGAGAGAAAACAAGGGGAGACACAACGTAAACAAGGTAAAGGATAGTCTAGCCCTTCAAAAAGACCATCGGAGATAATAAACATCGATGAGGATGAGGAATCCCCACTCCCTCTTGTAATTTGAAAGAAGCGATGACTCAATGGTTGAAAATCAACAATGGACACCTGTGCCTATGCACCACCATCTCTTGGGCGAGCGCCACCATGTCTTGGGCTAGTGTGGCCATCTCTTGGGATAGTGCTTGGACAATTTGAGCAAGAGTCCCATGTTCTAGTGGTTCCCCAACAACATTGATTAATGTCCACATGTAGACTTGTGGGAATGTCAAGAACATCCTTTTGAAGAAATGCATGATGAAGGTCACAATAAAGTAGAGGAAGAAGGCAACATTGATGCTCCTTACACTTTTTGTGATCAGATGGATATGCTCAGGGAGGTGCAGGCGAGTACTGATGAGCAGTAGACTATAGGATTAGAGTCCTTAAGATAAGGGAAGCTTGATAGATTGAACAAGCCAAGGCATTTGAGGGTATCTTCCAAGGTTACCTCAGCCAACAAAGAACACCCGAGAAGGTTGCAGAGCTTGTACAAAAGGCCATGATGCATGCTGTTGTGATGTCAAGCCATTAGGCTTGTTTATAGCAAGAGCAATTGAAACTGCAGGACAACAAGCATGTGGTTTCGAGTATCCCTACAGAGAGACGATGTTGTAGTCTGAGAGAGTGAATAATTCAAGGCCAGAGAATTTCTTTCTTCGAGCCTGTGCCTTGCCTGTGCAAGGCTTTTTGTGTAGGTGATGAGAAATGAGGGGGGGAGAGGGGTATTTTTTGGAGATGCTAAATCTGCTTGAGCCATGATTACAATTGAGCGACGAAGGGTGAGTGACCTCTTGAGGTGAACTAAAGAATGCAAAGGTACATACATTTGTCCTTCAATCAGAGGTCAAGGAGATTTGAACCAAACAAGATATTTTGCACTAGTGTATAGACGTGTTCAAAGAAATTTTAAATGGAATATAGGTATTTCAAACCAAAGCATGTTTTGGATTCAATTTTGTAACTACTGCTGTGTATTGATCTTCTACTGTAAAGAAATATGGAAGCAATGTTCTGTGCATAAGTAAATTCATACTCATGAATTTGGAATCACATTATACTGAATCCTAAACTTGGATGACAAGTACAAACATGAGAGAGGAGGGATGGAAGATTTGTAAATTGATGTAAAGTCATGTGGTAATGAAACATTTATTGAACACTTCCATCAAGTAAAAATACAAATTTCATGCTACTTCAATTGCTCATACGACATAAAAGAGACAATGCACAAAGGGAAAATTTGTGAAATACTGTTGGCTTTTATTAAAGGGGAATCCATTCCCAAAAAATACCATAGTATAACAAAGTACACAAACGGGAGGAAAACCCTACTTTGTTGGGTTACGTTTTGATTGCGCCTTTGAGGTGTGGGCCTTGCCTTAACTACCCTTTGCTTTGGCCTTCGGCATTTGCAACAGTGTTGTCGCTTGTGACTTACAGTGCATCCATATTATCAATCGCATCCTAGTCTTTCCTTTGTCCTCTATATCACTATTGATCTCTCCTCTGAGGGAAGGACAAACCTATGTCCCGGGGAGTTCACAAATGTCCATGTCCTTAGTCCCACAGATATCGAAGAATTGGGAGTGGAGTTCCTCCAAGTGCACAGCCAACCCCTCCTCAATGTGAGCCATTGCATCAGTGTGACAAGTTGGATGGATCAACCAACTCTTACTTCATGTTGGCCATTGCATTAGCAACTAGCTGTGTGGGATCAACGGTTTTGAAGTAGTAGGAGGGCAATGTTGAGGCAATCTGCAACAACAATAGCAAAGGCTATTGTGATAAAACTCACTCGAACATCTACTGTGTATTTAGAACTCAATTGATGACTATTAATAGCACATGAGCATGATGGACTGGGCCATGTCAAAAGTCTCACATGGTTGCAATCTAAGTAAGCTTTCAGAGTGCTAGTCTTAACAACTTTCATGCCTACTACCATATGTTGGAAGATCAAGTGTACATGGTTAGGGATTTAATCCTAATACAATATCATTTAGGTAATACTAAGATTTAACTGGGATTGAATTTTTTAAATCCCTAAAATCAAGTTTTGTAACTAGAACATGTAAATTCTATCGGCAATTCTATTTATGAAAATCGTACAATTGCAAAGAACTTTAGATCCTTAGTGGGGTTACATGAACAAGGACACCTGCGATGTAGTTGGGTAGACGGGATATCATTGAGAAAATTGGACGAGGATATCTTGCAAATCCTACTCCATAATTAGTAAGCCCTATACGATGGGTCTTAACTCTCGTCCTTCTCAATGCCAAGATAATGATGTGACATGGCCTTGGACTAACAAACAAGTTTGCTAGTACTAGCAAATATGTCAGTGACTACATCCCTACGGCCCAAGAATGTTCGTAGAAACTATCTAGGCATACTAGGCAGATTGATGGCATACTAGGTAGATTGATGATGATGAAATCATCCTGAATCATAATAGCAACGTTTAAAGTAATCATCTAACCAATAAAGGTGTTGCGATCGCTTTGCACTCTTGCAAGTAAGCGCATCACCCAACCTCTTATAGTCAAGTGGCTAGTCCATGACCTTCCTCCTATAAGCATGTACTACTTTCTTCGAATAACTAAGGGAACATAACCTCTCTATTATTTTTGTCCATCTCCAGTGTCCCGTGCGTAGCTTTTTGCCAAAAGACACCCATCCATAAGATTTCAACCTCCATGTTGAGATATCAAGCTCTACCCCCGATATATCTCCTGGATGACTATCATTTATGTCACCGCCTATGTTAGTTGTACTCGTGGTGTAGTTAGACTACCACGTATGTTTTTTTGGTTTGGGTTCACATATGAACCACGTATTCTAGGGTTTGACATATAGGGTATTTCCCTCTTCTATTGTATTGTTGTTGTGTGCAAAAGTGAAGAAAGGCTTCACCCTCCAACCTTGTGTCCTCTCTCTTTTGTGTGTTGTGAAGAAAGCTGAACTTGAGTCTCCTATCTCTCTCCCTTATTCTTTACATGGTATCAGAGCCTTGTTCGTGGTAAGGAGCTTAAGAAAGCAAGCCAAGTTTGTGGTGTCCTGGTAAGAGGACGAGGACCAGTGTTGCTTTCCTATTTCGACTTTGGGAGCAAATCTCTGCAGGTAGCACAGCCAGAAGTGCAGGAGTGCACTGTTTCAGATTGAGAGGCCCTTCGCGGTGTGGCGAGAGCGCAGTATATGCTACGGGTAAGGGCAAAGCCCTTGGTGACTTTATTTTTTTGATTTGAGGCCGTTTTGGGGCCCGTTTTGAAGGCGGAAGTTCTTCGCAGGCACTCAGAAAAAGGGCCTGTTTTTCGCTGTGTGACCACTGCGCGGCTAGTCGGTGGAAAGGTGCCACAGAAATTGCATCGTATGCCTATGTGTAGAGATATTGGAAGTTGCAGATTCATGCGTGTTGCCTGTTGATGTAAAATCATCACTAGGAAGTGACTGTGTGGTGAAATACCACTTTCGTCAGTGTTGCAGATCTGCCCCTGTGAGGCTTTTTGTAGAAGTTTTGCTATTTGCCCTTGTGAGGCATTTGCTGTGTTTACAAGTTGCTGTTGCAATTCGTGATCTGTAAAATGTCTGAGAATCTGTCTACCATTGTCAGTGAGAAGCTTAACAAGAACAACTTCCAAGCATGGAAGTTCAGGATGACAAACTTCCTTATGGGAAAGGGAGTTTGGGAGTACATCAGTGGTGAAACTACAGAACCAGTTTTTGGTGCTGCTCCCACTCCTGCTGAATTGAAGGCCTTTAAAGAATGGCATGAAAAAGCCAGAAAATGCCTGTATTGGCTGTCTGTTAGCTTGAGGCTACTAAAACTCCTTTTTAATAGACCAACTTATTAAAAAAGTTATCTCTGCATAAAAAAACACCCACTATAGTTACTCTAGGAGGTCGTGCCCACACTCACTTGTGCACTCTTATTAATAATGGAGAAGAGCTTGAATCGTTTAGTGGAGACCACATTTTTTGTGGTTTCCCCTTATTTTCTTATTTAAATATTTTTCCCCTCCTCATCATGCAAAATCAGTATACCTACTCAGTAATGCATGTAACAAAAAACAAGTAAGCATTGAAGCTTTCTCATCATGCAAAATCAGTATACCTACTCAGTAATGCATGAATGCTATGTAAGCATCGAAGCTTTCTCCTCACTATTTATTTTGCCATCAATTTTGTAACTTTTTTCCCGTTTATCACAACACTCTATCATCTTCCAACATTCTTTGATTTTTAAGGAATGGAATCAATTGTGTATATCTTGAGGCCAATAATCAATCTTGTATAGCTTGAACCTTTTCTTCTAAGGGGATTTCAAACATCTCCATGAAAGACACCTTTTAATGGTTTGAGTTTGACAAATTGTTTCACCTAACTCTATTTGCAAATCTTTTTCCCTTGCATGAGAGGACACAATAGTTTTGTTCCAAAAAAATCACTCTTTTAGCCATAGCCCATGGGTTTATGCCCCAAAACCTCTCTATGATTCCTAGCACATGGTTTTAATCAATGTGAAAGTAAGTTAAAGATGCTACCTTAACATGACATTGGCCTACAAAATGGATCCCTAACCCCTAAATATTAGGATTAAACACTCATTGGGGGCTGTTTAAGCCTAGTGCCCATATTATTTTTCAATTTGATCACTTGGACAGAAAATGGTGGCACTTCATTCAAGTTACACCAAGGAATTAGCATGTCTTTGAAGATGAGGACATCGAGAAAGAGACGCAAAATGTCACAATAATGGAGGCAAGCACTTCCAATGCTCCTCCCCTACCTCATGAGATCATGGCTATAGCGTATATCTAGAATAAGGTGGTGCAATTTTTACACTTTAAAAGTAGTTAAGGTAGTAGTGCCAAAAAAGCACACAAGTGGGAGATATCCAAACTATGCATGATCAGGATCCACATAGCAGGAACTTTCCTGTAGCTTGGCTGCCTTCAAATCTACTCATTAAAGGCGCTTTGAAATTCACTAAATTCCCTTGAATTTTAAACACACTTATCTCCCATTTTTTAAATGCACTTCATTCTCCCCATCGTCATTGTTTGTGTGGGGTCAACATTCTATCTACTAAATGGCCTTTGTCTTGAAGTAGAGCTCAAAAGGTATGCCTTCATCCTCTCTCTCTCTCTCTCTCTTCTTCGAATGTACTACAAAGTACTACAAAGATTCACATGTTTGTTTGATTCATCGATTGTCGAGAGCTTGCATTTCAAGCAGATCTCATTGGCACACATTGAGCATAGAGTTTCCTCAATAGATGCAATTGTGCTAATCCAAGGAGAACTTTCATAAGGAGTATGGGTTGTGTTTGGTTGGGTGAAACCCTTGCTATTTGTCAAACATTTATGTTCATGAAATGGTGTGGCTCTTTATTTTTACAAAAACCTTATTTTGAGAGGGTAAGGTTTACTCGAGGACTCTTAGGCTAGATTTTTATAAGGAAAGGAAAGGAAAGAGGAAGAAGAGGAAAAGAGGAAGAAGAGGGAAAGGAAAAGAGATTGGAAGAGGGGAAAGAGAGAAGAAGAGGAAAAGAGGAAGAAGAGGGAAAGGAAAAGAGATTGGAAGAGGGGAAAGAAGAGGGAAAGAAGAAAGAAGAAGAGGGAAAGAAGAGGAAGAGGGAAAGAAGAGAGAAGAAGAGGGAAAAGAGATTGGAAAGAGGGAAAGAAGAGAGAAGAAGAGGGAAAGAAGAGGGAAAGAAGAGGGAAAAGAGAAAGAAGAGGAAAAGAGGAAGAAGAGGGAAAGGAAAAGCGATTGGAAGAGGGGAAAGAGAGAAGAAGAGGGAGAGGAAAGAGGGAAAGAAGAGAGAAGAAGAGGGAAAGAAGAGGGAAAGAAGAGGAAGAAGAGGGAAAAGAGAAAGAAGAGGAAAAGAGGAAGAAGAGGTAAAGGAAAAGAGATTGGAAGAGGGGAAAGAGAGAAGAAGAGGGAAAGGAAAAGAGATTGGAAGAGGGGAAAGAGAGAAGAAGAGGGAAAGGAAAGAGGGAAAGAAGAGAGAAGAAGAGGGAAAGAAGAGGGAAAGAAGAGGAAGAAGAAAGAAAAGAGAAAGAAGAGGAAAAGAGGAAGAAGAGGGAAAGGAAAAGAGATTGGAAGAGGGGAAAGAGAGAAGAAGAGGGAAAGGAAAGAGGAAAAGAAGAGAGAAGAAGAGGGAAAGAAGAGGGAAAGAAGAGGAAGAAGAGGGAAAAGAGAGAAGAAGAGGGAAAGGAAAGAGGGAAAGAAGAGGGGAAAGAGAGAAGAAGAGGCCCAGAAAGAAAAGAGGAAAAGAAGAGAGAAGAAGAGGGAAAGAAGAGGGAAAGAAGAGGAAGAAGAGGGAAAAGAGAAAGAAGAGGAAAAGAGGAAGAGACATATGCTCATGCTTATGCTTATGCTTATGCATGAGCATAAGAGCATGAGCATGAAAGAGGGGAAAGAGGGGGGAAAAGAGGGAGGAAAAGAGGAAGAAGAGGGAAAGGAAAAGAGATTGGAAGAGGGGAAAGAGAGAAGAAGAGGGAAAGGAAAGAGAGAAAAAGAGACATATGCTCATGCATAAGCATAAGCATAAGCATGAGCATATGTCTCTTTCTCTTATGCTCATATGCTCATGCATAAGCATAAGCATAAGCATAAGAGAAGGAGACATATGCTCATGCTTTTGCTTATGCTTATGCATGAGCATAAGTGATGGAGACATAAGTGAGGGGAAAGAGGGGGGGAAAGAGATTGAAAGATGAAAAAAAGAAGAGAAGAGGAGGAGGGAAAAAGAGATTGAAAGAGGGGGAAAAAGAAGAGGGGAAAAAGAAGAGACGGAAGAGGAGAGAAGAGGGAAAGAAGAGGGGAAGAGAGGGGAAGAGAGGGCAAGAGAGGGTTCCCATGCCCATCACTGCAGCTACTTAAGCGCTAGCGGCAGGCCAATGCAAATAACAAAAATAACAAATGGAAAAAAGAGGAAGCACTTACCTGGAATAGTACATCCCGCTCAGTGTTTTGTGGACTGGCCCTACAAAAGAGAGGAAACATATCATTTTTCAAATAACTAGTTAGAGGAAGGAGGAGATTACAGAAGCAACTTCTCAAAGAGATTGGATTGAGGAGACAAGGAGAAAGAGAAGGAAGAGAAAGACAAAAAAGACTAGAAGAGGTGAGTCTTCTTTCTTTCTTGAAATCTCGTTTTTTGTCTTCAATCCTTTGAAATCAAGCATGAAAATTAGTACACAGCATTAGCAATACTAGGAGAAACATGCTTCAACACTCACAAAATGAAATCTCACAAAAAATGAACCTACATTATTCAAAGAGACTCACCTTCTTGAAAAACTTCCTTTCAAGAAACCAAAGAGGGAGAAGGGTGGAGAGGGAGCACAAGTGTTAGGAGAGGGGTGAGTAGTGGTGAGGAGTGGAGAATAGAGTAGGAGGTTGTTGGAAATAGGTGGGAGGAGAGATTGCTTTGCTTACAATAGAGATTAGAGATTGCTAAAGAAAGCGTCGCGTGTCGTGAGGTTCGGGTTTTAACCCACAGTGTCGCTATATAGCGACACTGTTCCGTCGCTATATAGCGATGCTTTTATATAGCAACACTGTTTCGTCGCTATATAGCGATGCTTTTAATTAAAAGCATCGCTATATAGCGATGGAACAGAGCAAATCGTCGCTATATAGTGACGGAATATGTCAAAATGTCGCTATATAGCGATGCTTTAAGACACTTTATGTTTAAAGTTAAAAAAGAAGCTCATAGATGCTATTTTATAACTGTTAATATATTTCCTTGCAACTTATGTTGTGATTTTATAAGTGTAGATGGAAGGGACGAGTGGAAGCTCGTGTGATGATGCGCCAATGCTTGGGAGCACAAAGTGGCTTACGAAGAGGTTATATTGTCATTGCACTCATTGCAAGCGAGAAGTACGACATCAACATTGTATTATCATGCCCCACTTGCAGATGTATGGGGAGGAGCCCGAACCAGTACCCACCGTTGGTGTTGCACGTGTTGATGGACTATCGGTAAGTCAAAGCTATTTAAGTTCACGATTAATATTGGATACCAGGAAATACAAGATCTTATATTTACACGAAATCTTAAAACAGGATGAGGAGGCTGACGAGGGTACACATATACCTTCACACTTTGAGCAAGACTATAGTCTCCCGGATGATGACGAGGGTATGGTCGACATGATGGATTCTATTTTTAGGGGCACTACATCCTATGTACATGTGATGTCAGAGTTTGAGGTCAAAATGCGAGAGTTGCAATCAACACAATTGTACGAGGGTGCTAGGATGTCTAAACTACGTGCTTGTCTCTCAATCTTGAATCTGTAAGTAAAGTATGGGTGGTCGAATACAAGTGTCTCGGCCTTAATGAGGTTAGCTCTTGCATTAATTTGACTCATTATTTGGATATTGTTTGTTTTGAGAATCATCACGTATGGATTAGTGTACCGAATCATCATTGTTCAAAGCCTATGTATGTTTGAATTGTGATAGGTTGCTCCAGAAGATGTTGCCTGCACCAAATACCATGCCCGGATCAAGAGATGAAGCGAAAACGATGCTAACAACGGTGGGTATGGATTATGATACCATCCATGCGTGCCGTAATGATTGTATTCTCTTTCATCGTGAGCATGGAGATTTGGCTATTTGTCCGAAGTGTGGGGAACAACGATATAGAGATGACTTGCAGGGTGAGCAGATACCGGTAAAGGTCTTTCGCATGCATGTCTTATACTAACACATTCATGCACGTGTGTAGAACTTGTTACAAGTGGATACCATGCTTGTCCTATTTGTGGACCGGGTTTGAAATCGCTTGCACAATACTCCAAACATATGAGGAAAAATGTTTATGAAGGTCATGCTCGATACCTTCCGCTAGACCATCTCACACGTGGAGGTCAACTTGATCCACCACCATCATATTTGAAGGCAAGTGACTGGATTCAAGCTTGGAGGGCGAATGGAGAGGAAAGTCCTCTTGGTATGAAGAGGCTATCGATCTTTCACGAGCTTCCTTATTGGGGTCAGTTACAAATCAATCATCTCTTGGATCCCATGCATATCTTCAAGAATGTGGGGGCTACTATTTGGGCACACTTGGTTCCAAAGACTCGAGAGGAGTGCGAGAAGACTTGCATGCTATGAATAGGATGTCTCGTTTGTGGCCCCAAGTGCATGCTTCAAGAAAAGTTGTCCTCCCGAAAGCAACGTGGATCCTCTATACGAGGAAGGAGGCAACGGTCAAGGCGGACATTGCCTCTTTTCAAACACCGACAGGGTACATGCGTTGCTTGAAAGGAGCATTTTCAAAGGACAATAAGCTTACTGGGCTCAAGTCCCATGATTGGCACAAGGTCTTACAGGTATTCTAAGCTGTAGAATTAGTGTACCGATAATCATGATGCGTTAGCGTAATTATGATTATGTTATATTGTTGACATGACTTCTTTGTTGCTTTGATAGTTCATCCTCCCACCCCATTCCCACTCCCACCCCCATCCTCCCACCCCACCTCCCCCATTCCCACTCCCTCTCCCACTCCCATGCCCATGCCCATTCTCCCACCTTCCCCATTCCCACTCCCATCCTCCCACCCCACCCCTCCCACTCCCACCACTCCTATCCTCCCACCCTCACCCCACCCCCACCTCCCCCATTCCCACTCCCTCTCCCACTCCCACTCCCATTCTCCCACCCACTCTCATCCTCCCACCTCCACCTCTCACTCCCACTCCCATCCTCCCACCCCTACCCCTCCCCCCCTATTCCCACTCCCATTCCCACTCCCACTCCCATTCTCTCACCCCTATCCTCCCACCCCACCCCTCCCACTCCCATCCTCCCACTCCCTCTCCCACTCCCACGCCCATTTTCCCACCCCCACCTCCCCCATTCCCACTCCCTCTCCCATCCTCCCACCCCACCCCTCCCACTTCCACCCCCACCTCCCCCATTCCCACTCCCTCTCCCACTCCCATCCTCCCACCCCACCCCTCCCACTCCCACCCCCACCTCCCCCATTCCCAATCCCTCTCCCACTCCCATCCTCCCACTCCCAATCCCCACCCCTCCCACTCCCACTCCCATCCTCCCCATTCCCACTCCCTCTCCCACTCCCACTCCCATCCTCCCACCCCCATCCCCACCGCCCCCATTCCCACTCCCTCTCCCACTCTCCCTTTCTCCCACTACCACCCTCCCACACTCCCTTTCTCCACACTCCCACTCTCCCTTTCTCCCACTACTACCCTCCCAACTCCCACTCCCATTCCCACATTCCTACTATCAATTCCACTACTACTTATGAATTCTAATTAAAACTATTACTTAAATAAATGATATTACTGAAAACACTCATAGGATTTAAGGTTTAGGATTTGATGGTTTGGGTTTAGGGTTTGGGGTTTGGTGAGTTAGGGTTTAGGGTTTAGGGTTTGTGAGCTAGGGTTTAGGGTTTGTGAGTTAGGGTTAGGGTTTAGGGTTTGTGAGTTAGGGTTTAGGGTTTGGTGGTTTGGATTTAAGGTTTGGGGGGTATGGTTAGGGTTTAGGGTTTAATGTTTGGGAGTTAGGGTTTAGGGTTCAAGGTTTGAGGGTTAGGGTTTAGGGTTCAGGGTTTGGGGCTTAGGGTTTAGGGTTTGGTTGTTTGGGTTTAGGGTTTAGGGGGTAGGGTTTGGGGTTTAGGGTTTGGGGCTTAGGGTTTTAGATTTAGGGTTTAGGGTTTAGGGTTTGGGGGTTAGGGTTTAGGGTTTAGGGTTTGGGAGTTAGGGTTTAGGGTTTGAGAGTTAGGGTTTAGGATTTAGGGTTTGGGATTAGGTAGGATTTAGGGTTTAGGGTTTGGGAGTTAGGGTTTAGGTTTTAGGGTTTTTATTGGTTAGGGTTGAGGGTTTAGAGAGTCAAGATTAACATTTATTGTTTAGGGATTAGGGGTTATGAGTTAGGGTGTAGGGATTAGGGTTTATGAGTTTAGGTTTAGGTATTAGGGTTGAAGGTTTAAGGGTTAGGGTTTAGGAATTAGAGTTTTGGGATTAGGATTTTGGGATTAGGGATTAGGGGTTAGGGTTTATGGATTAGGATTTAGGGGTTTAGGATTTATGTTTAGGAATTAGGGTTTAGGATCTAGGGCTTAGGGTTTAAGGGTTTAGGAATTAGGGATTAGGGTATAGAATTTAGGGTTTAGAAATTAGGGGTTATGGTTTAGGGTTTAGGAATTAGGGTTTATGGTTTCAAGGGTCGAATTAGGGTTTAGGGTTTGGTGGTTAGGATTTAAGGTTTAGGGTTTAGGGTTTGATTAAATTTGTAAACAAGATCTAGATTTTTAAATCATTAATAAAGTAGATTATTGAGAAGAGACTAATGTTCTTTATAATGGTTGTTATAGCTTGTTTGCAAAGGAAACTCACAAAGGAGATGGCTACAAAATTTATTCCGGGGATGGAGGTGATTCTATGTTGCAAAAGAGAAGTAGTTGCATTTGCTCCAATCCATGAAAGTGATCCAAATTCTATTTGTCACTTTAGAAGACTTGGCGAAGATAAGGTGGCAGTTATCGTATGAAGGATTCTTAGTGCACATGTTGAGCTAAAGCATAAGTGTGGGGATATGGAAATCCTTGGAGATATTATGCCCTATAATACTTCCAACAAAGCATTTATTGCATGGGACAGAGATGAGACTTATCCAACACATGTCATCAGGAATACAAAGTGCATATCTTTGGATTTTAGAGTGGGAGATATTTTACAAATGTTATCATTTGCAAATAAGAATGTAGTAGAAGGTCAAGTCTTGGGATTTGAACAAGTGGAACACTGGACATTTGCGCAGATGAGAATTCAAAAAGTTACTGATGATGGTATGGATGATAACTCAATGTCATTGGATGGTCCCTACTATGAGGTAGGTAAGGATTTGAGATGGAGCATGCAATTTTTAAAGATTGGAAAGACTCGGCATGTGGTTTTTAATGATAAACATAATGTATACTACAACATCAAAGAATTGAAAGAATATGCCAATGTACCAAGCTCTATTCCTTCAGAGATGGATGATTCCAATGCACTCAACTATAGCACTGATGTCTTATCAGAAGTCGATGAGTTCATTGGTACCGAGAAAGAAAAATATTTCACAAGTGATGCCTTATCCGGGGTGGATGAGTTCATGCACATTGAGAACTTGGGCAAAGATGTCAAAAGTGATATCTTTTCAAGCATGGATGGCTTCATGGATACTGATAAAGTTCTTGAAGTCAAACCAAGTAACTATGGAATTATGGAAATCATGCACGATAGTATAATGAGTGATGTTCTCTTTGGAGTAGAGGAGTTTCAAGACTATGGAGTTATGAAATCCATAGAAAGTGCATCAATGAGTGATGTTCTCTCAGGATTAGATGAGTTTGAAGATCATTCTGGACACTCTATCACCACTGACTATGGAGTTATGAAATCCATAGAAAGTGCATCAATGAGTGATGTTCTCTCAGGAATAGATGAGTTTGAAGATCATTCGGGACACTCTAATGCCATTGTGACAAGTGGTTCTATGATTGTATCAAAAGTAGGGATGAGATCAATAAAGGACTATTCAGTATTTGACTTTGATTGTGAAATAGTTAATGTTACAAATGGTTTGACGAATGTATCAAAAGCAAGGATGACATCAACAAAGGAATATTCAGTATTTGACTGTCAGAGTGATAAGATCAAGGATGAAACATCTCATGAATACAATGTGACAAATAAATCTTATTGTAAACATCTCATGAAAACAATGTGACAAATAAATCTTATTGTAAACATCTCATGAAAACAATGTGACAAATAAATCTTACTGTAAGGAGAACTACACAAATCCAAATAAGAATGTATAGAAGGTCCCAAAATGGACATACAGATGCATGAAAAGACAAGAGTCTAGGCAGATCCATAAAAGCAACCAAAGAGAATAAGAGTAATGAATGAAGATGTTATGCTAAAAGCAATGTGATCTACATACTGTAAGCATACATGTATGCAATCCATTAACTTACATGACATCAAGGGTTGTAGAGAACATGTCTGGCAAAGGAAAGGAGGCAGAAGAAATGAATACCTACTCACGAGATTGTCTTGCTTTCTTGTAAATGATAAGAGAAGGCAAAGTTCAAGACAACAGATAAGGCCTCTTATAAATGGAAAAAGTATTTGCAATAATGCATATCACATTATTACAGGATTATCACATGGCACATATTGGAATTTGGCTAATAAAGCAAAGTATGGAGTTAAATTTAACATTCATGGAAACATAGGAAGGCCCAAAACAAGAGCCTCAACGGTTGCGGCAACAGCAATTTTGAAAGATTACATTTATGAAAATGCTTTACTGCAACCCCATCTATCAGAAATGCATCTTCCGATAGGTTTGACCAAAAAAGAAGTATTTAACTCTATTGGAGAAACACAAAGGCAAAGAGGGCATGCACTGGCATCTTTTCATAATTTGTATACTCTTTGGAAAAAAAGCTTTGGACATGTTAAAATCTCAAAGAGGCAAAAAATGTCAAAGTGCAACGACTGTAATGATCTAAAGCGAGCACTTGAGAGTGCAACATCTCCAGAACAAAAAGAAGATTACAAAAAAAAGACAGAATTTCATCATGGACTTGTTCGACATTCTAGAATAAAATATGCATTTTGGAAGGAGCAAGCTATTTCTCACCCAAATGAGTACATGTGCATTATTGTAGATGGTATGGATCAAAATACAACAACATTACCTCGATTCGTTAACACTCCACCTAAGCTACAAGGCAAATACTTTTTAAAGACACATCTATGTGGAGTGTAGTGCACGGATTTAAGTTTTTTGCAGACATATGGATTGATTCCTTGCATCTACATGATAGCAATCAAGTTGTAACATCCGTTATGAAGGCAATTCACAATGTACATGCAGAAAAAGGTTGCCTACTAGCAACTTTGAGAGTACAAGCAGACAATTGCGGACGAGAGAATAAGAATGTACTCTTCTTTACATTTTGCTCAATGCTAATCGCTTATAGAATCTTCAATGAGATTGAAGTTGGGTTTTTGTTGGTTGGGCACACACATGGGGATATCGATCAGGTATTTAGCACAGTTTCAAGAGAACTTAAACACAAGGACATGGAGACGATGGATGACTTGATAAGAAAATATGGGAGGCAAGTTGGTGGCCGTAAGGAAGGAACAATATGCTCAATGGTTGAGAGGATGTATGATTGGAAGAGCTTTATTCTACCTTTCATACAAAAAGGTGGTGATGCCCTGATAGGTCATAGCGCTCCACACTATTTTTGGTTTTTCTTAAAGGATGAAAAACTAGTGATGCAATGGCAACACTATTCTCTTGATACAAAATGGGAACCTGAAGAACCTTACTCTCTCTTAACTTCAATCCCGAGCAAAGAAATGCATCCAACATGGGCTCTTATAAAAGAATTCAGTGAGAAATCCAGAGGTGAAATAGAAGGCTTAAAAGCTTTTATTACATACAAAGAGGAAATGCTCCGGAGATTTCCTGATTGGAAGCCCCCTTGGAAGGAACACACTACTGTTGTAATTAGCAATACCTACCAATTGATAAAGGACCTTGCAAAAATGCTAGAAGATTATATTAAGGCAAAACGACCTTTATTTTGGCCAAATGTTGGTAATGACTTGCGTCCAGCATGTGGTCTCTTTGAAAATGAGATTGAATCGTTGCTCCCACGTCCATATTGTGGACCCAAGAAGAGAGAGTTTACGCCACAAATAGACATAAATGTCCATTGTTTTGTTGCAGTTCGACCATCGGATGATGAACATGAGAATGTGAAGTTTTGGGTTGCGAAAGTAGTTGAAGTGAGCATGGATGACCGGGGGAGAGCTACAACATTTACAGCGGTATGGTATGAGCCAAGGGGTAGGAAGGAGAACCAAGATAATAGTACATTGTATAGTAGTTGTCTGAAAAAGGAATGGGTCCCAAACCATGATGCAATTTCAAGACTTTCCACAGAGACAGTCATAGTATCCTGGAAATCAAGGTCAAAGAAAACAAAGAAGCACATGGGGTATGATGTAGAAGACAAAATAAAATTACCGCAACCAATTATTATGCACATTACAGAGTTCATAAAGATGCTCGCCCAGGAGGAAGTAGAAGGAGATAGTGCAAATGAATAATGCCCATGATAACACCATTCAAATATCGAGAAAGAGTGAAGGTGGTGGTGGTAGTCAGATGAGAGTGAATGAAGATGGCACCCAAGCGACAAGTGATGACAGAAAGGACATTTTGAACAAGCAAATGTTTGGATCGCTCATTTCTGTGATCATGATAGAAAAGGACATTCAAACAAGCAAATGTTTGGATCGCCCATTTGTACTAAACTCATTGTAAAGGAAAAATTAAATTATTGAAAAGGCCATAGGAGATCCTTTGTACAAAGACTCATCCAGAGCAATATTTGTTGTAAAACTTATGATATGATAATGTAAAATTGCAAGCATAGCTATTGCTATTTTTTGGAGTACAAAAGAGGCTTCCATCATGTCTCATGTCTATATAAACCTTTTAATTTCTTGAATATTCAAGAGTGTTATAGTTTTCTGCATTGAAAGTAAAAAGAGTCTTACAGGTCTCTTATGTATACATTTTTAAAATGTTGTGAATCCTCAATAGCATGGTTTTTCATGAATTTAAACTAATAACTCGGATTTTTTATTTTAAGAATATGATTCTTATAAACAAGAAATACAAATTTAGGATTTAATAGTAGTTTTTGCATTATTTGTACAACATTGTAGAGAGATATTTTGAAATGTATTATGTGAAAATGATAGTGCCAGAAAGTAAACTTTTGATTCTCGAATGACAGTTTCATAAAGTAAACTTTTTATTTGGGAAGGATTTTAAGGAATAGTCCAAAAGTAGACATATGAGTCCAAAATTAATGAAATAAGTGTTTATTCATCATGTTTAATTTTATTGGCGACATGGGACAACAAGGTGTCCACGTGCCATATGGTGACAACATGAGGGAGAGGACACCCTACGATATGGTGAAAACATGAGGGAGAGGGAGAGGGTTCATTGAAGACTACCATGGATTTGGGCAGTCCATTAATTTGAGGGAGAACAACAAGCAAGGAGGGGGCATATAAGACACATTACAAACCAACAATGCAAAGAATAGATCAGTCATCGCATATAATCATACTCTCATTTGTAATATAGTGACTATCAAGATGTGGAAACGAGAGGGGAAAAGGGAGGGAGAGAGAGAGAGGGGATGAACAAAGTAGAGAAAAAGAGAAGGGAAAAGAGAGAAAATAAGAGGGCAAGCAATAAAAGAGAGGAGATGAAGGGAAAAGAGAGCAAAAGATAGGGGATGAAGGGAAAAGAGGGCAACAAAGGAGAAAAGAGTGCAAATGAGCAAAAGAGAGAGAGGATATGAAGGGAAAAGTGAGAAAAAGAGAAGGGAAAAGAGAGATAATGAGAGGGCAAGTGATAAAGGGGGGGGAATGAAGGGTAAAGAGAGGGAAAGAGGTGGAAAGAAAGATGAAAAGAGAGGGGTGAAGGGAAAAGAAAAAAAGATAGGGATGAAGGGAAAAGAGGGAAAAAGAGAAGCCAAAAGAGAACAAATGAGAGGGCAAGAGTGAGAGGGAATGAAAGGAAAAGAGAGGCAAAGATGTGGAAAAGGAGAGGGGAAAGAGAGGCAATGAAGCAAAAGAGAGGGAAAGATGCAAAAAAGGAGAGGGGGAAAGAGGGGGCAATGAAGGGAAAAGAGAGAGGAAAAAATAGGGAATGAAGGAAAAAGAGAGGTTCCAAGATTTTGTCCAAGCAACCAAATCTACCACCAAGAGCATACCATGGTAAGAGATTTGGCCACAGGGCCAAATCTTGATCTTTATGACATGCCATAATGAGATATTTGCCAATGTGGCCAAATCTTGATCTTTAGCTTTCTTCAAAGTACCAAGGCTTGGGGATATTTGGCCATGCAGCGAAATCTTGATGAGATACCTCTTTTCATGTGGTTTGGCCTACCTCTGAAGAGACCAACATAGGTATGCAAGTATTCGGCCAATGAGAAAAATCTATCATGAGGACCATACTTTTTTGAGAGATTTAGCCAAGAAGGCAAATCTACCACTTGGACCATATTTTACTAAGAGATTAGGCCATGCAGCCAAATCTTGACCCTTTGGATTTCTTCAAAGCACCAAGTTTGGCCATGCAGCCTAATCTCTTACTAGATCTAGATATTTCACCATGTGGCTAGATCTGCATCATCTATACCCTCATAAGAGATCAAGCATAGGTGTGGGATGATTTGTCCAATATACCATTAGGCCAACCCATTGTTAGAGATTGATGTGTTGTTTACATAGCATTAGCATAGGTGTGGGATGATTTGCCTAAGTAGCCAAATCTACCATTAGGCCAACCCGTTGTCAAGGAGTGATGTGTTATTCACATAGCATTATATGTCTATGTTGATTATTGTCAAGTGTGTTCGAGCTATGTTTGTGAAGAATGTGTTTTGTCTAGAATTGAATAAGAATATGATAGGTTATATATTATTTGGATTTTTTACAAAAAAGGAAGACTCGTGAAGAAGGTCGATAAAGTTGTAAGACAAAATCACACCTTGGTACTTTGACATGTACACTATCGAGGGCACAAACGATTCATTGTGTTGAGTTAGTGCTAGAAGTTGCATTCACTGTTGGAAAGGAGGGTCATGTCAAATTGCTGTTATTGTTTAAAAGAAGTTGTAGAGCATATTGTTGGAAAGGAGAGAGGTATTATATTGTTGATTATTGTAAAACAAAACAGAATATTTCCTTGGATCTTGTACAAAGTATGAAGCAAGCTCGGTACGCAATTCGATGTGGATGAAAACGTGCATATAAGGGGATAGATAAGTGAATCACATGATGGGAGTGACATTGCCACATTGAAGAGGATCATTGACTCATTTTTTAAGGTTTTGGCATCATCAAAAAAGCTCAAAAGTGTGCCTATTGAAAATGCAATATCAACAAATTATGGGAGGTTGAGTGCAAATGATGTGCCAAGTGGTAGCAAAAAAGGGGAAAATCAAGGTAAGTCAACTACAAGTGACGTGCTAGGTGGTAGTAAGAAAGACACAACTCTAAGAGATGTGATGAAAGTTGTGTTTGGAAGTAGTGGAAGTGGACTATAGCCTCTAGTGAAGGCCAGAAGCAAAAATGGACACAAGAAACCATCAAGCTTGGTGGAATTTGAAAATTACTACCCATTTGGATTGTAGACCACCTTCCCAATTCTTTTTTGGAACTATCAAAAAGCTTCTCAAAGCTATGTGTAGAGGGTTGAATAAAGAGCAAGTGGAGAAGCTCATTACAGATTTTAGTTATAACTGAAGGCCTCCTATAATGGTATGATATAACAAAGTATCCCTTGGAAAGAGTGAATAAAAAATATATTAAAAAGTACCACATTTGGATACCATTTGGGTAGAAATCAATATATTCTACTAACATATTCACATCCAATGATGATAATAGTATTGCACAAAGAAAGAGGTACTACCACACCAACCAAGCTAGGATTGTGGCAAATTGTTTGTTGGCACGTTTTTGTGTTGAGAAACTAGAGTCTCAAAATATATTGAGAAAATCCCCATACATCAACATACTAAAGTAGATGAGGGGACAATGGTGCTCTTTATAGAAAAAAAAACATAGCATGGGCTTGCAAAAGGACATCCACATCACAAGAACTGTGATGTATGTATAAAATTCCATTATGAAACATTTCTTTTCACTATTCAATTGCATAAATTCTTGAAGTCTTATGCCTTAAAATATTTTATAGGCTTTTATTGTGACACTGGCAAGGTAACATTGTGTTGCAGCTTTTCCATGGTAGATGTGCATATGATTATTAGAAGCGATGACATTTATAATGGCTAGATCTACTTCCCTGAATATTACATAGTAAGAAATTATTCAAAGGATGGAAAGTGCCATAGGAAACCTACCATGTCAATGTTTAGATGCTTGCATGGGATAAATGATGAAGAGATTGTGCGAATTCAAAATGACATCAAGGAAGGCACAACAGTCATTGCCAAACAAATAGTGATGGCACAATTCTTGATAATATTTAAGAACAATCCATGCATATGAAGAGAGATGTTGCACTATAATAAGAGAGATGTTGTGCTACAAGAACAGAGTTGCGCTACAAGAAGAGATGTTTATATTGGCAGAGCATCCTTCTTTGATGTTTAAAAATGGGGATGAATAAGTGCAAATTATATTTTGAAATCATTCCAAAATTGTACCATCTTGTTCGTGGTTGCTATGATTCATGGTTGAAGTTTAAGCTTGAACAAGGTAAGGAAACTCCATCATGGCTTGATGTTGTGAAGGGGTACCTGAGATGGATCATGGGACAAAGGCAAGGTGCAAGAAATAGATTGGATTCCT
This sequence comes from Dipteris shenzhenensis, assembly GCF_047967505.1. NCBI lineage: Eukaryota > Viridiplantae > Streptophyta > Polypodiopsida > Gleicheniales > Dipteridaceae > Dipteris > Dipteris shenzhenensis. The sequence goes on from NC_141612.1 coordinate 19,902,878, forward strand.
CCCAAGTTTGGAGTTTGTACATGGGTATTTTAAACATTGAGGTACTGGAATTTATACACAAATTGTACCAAGATTCAATGGCAATTGGGGTGGATTTCTTAGATGTGGCGTGCGTTTTGTTGAAGAGCATGATGGCAATTGCTTCTCCCCTACTGTTGTTCTTACTTGTGGCATTCTTAAAAATGGACCATGTATAAGCATGCTAGTAAGGAAGGAAAAAGATCTCATTGACATTGAGCACCATCAATATATTTAGTTTAAAGGATTGATGTCCTTTTTTAGAAGGCTTGTCTCCTTCTATTATTCGTCATAGTCTTCCAAGAATACAAAGCTTGAGACAACTTGTTAGCAAGCAACAAGTGTCATCAAAGGCAGCTTGGTTTCTATATCAACATCAACAATACATTAAATTGGTTGGGAGCATATCCCCACAGTTCATGTTCCCATGAGAATTATTTTTGCCTGGCCATACTATTGTGCATCATAGAGGCGGTTCTTCTACATTTGATCTCTGTCATGGTTGCTATGGGTCTCTATTTTGTTGTGGTGCATTATGTTTTGGAGGCACATAACTGCTAGTCGTCGGCATCTTAAGCCTTCTTTCAAAAATCGGCGTCTTTGCCAGCAAATCTATGCTATGGCTGAAGGTTTAGTTCCAAAGAGGGCATCCTTAACCTATGAGGCTTGATCTACGATACCCAAATTTTAATGGCTTATTTGAAATCATTTTATGCTACTCTATTGCTAAGAGGTTCCAATAGCGATTGCTGAGGGTCCAAATGCTACGAGAGCCACTTATTGCTGGTCGGCTATCTCTGGCTATCAAAACCTTATTGCCAGAAGGAGTTTCACTTCTTCCATTGTTCATGTTTAGTGTTTCCTTCTCCTAGTTATTCTTTGTGAATTGGAAGGTCTCTTGTAGCATTTATTCTTGCTAGCTCGTCATCGACCCCCACGATGTTTCCTCTAAAGGAGTCGCAGCTTAGGGGGGTCACTGAAAAAATGTAAGCATAGCACGTGGGTTCAACAGAAGGGATTTCTAAAAGCCTTTTTTTGCACAATTTTTACATATAGAAGGGTACCATGTAAAGGGGGTATTCACAGATTGAATAGAAAAAGGGTGTGTTTTATTCATGAAAAATGCACAGATAAGGGACTTTTTAAATTAGGCCTTGAATACAAATAATATAGAGGATGTACATATAGTGAACCTCCCAAGAGTCATACGCTACAATTTATGGCTCTAAATATGGTGTCATTATTATAACCTCTTTTAATATTCTCTAGAGGCATTTAGGTTACAAAGGGTCACGGTTAGGGTCATAGTTGGCTTGTGATGATAAGCAATGCAACTAAAGGAGCCATTTCTCATAGAGAGGTCCTTAGAACCAATTCTTTGAGCACAGTGTGAATTGTAGCCTTGGCTCCAAGTGTCAAAACATCTTTGTCGTTGAAACATCAAAGTGGTCATGTACTTGTAGCGACGGATTTTTTGACATATTAACCTTATCTTTCTAAGTTTTGAAGCTTTCTTGGGTTTTTGACACATGGCAATCAATTTATATCCCTAATTTTTCCCAAGGTTTACTAAGCCAAGTCAACCCTCAATTGACTGAGCTTTTATAGGCCCTCTAAGGTTCTTGTCATGCTTTGCCTTATTGCATTGGTTATTAGTCCTTCTACTTTAATATTCCTTGGCTAAGGGTATGTTTAAATGGAATTTCTTTTTGGTTTAAGGATAATTTTTACAAAAGGGGGGAGCTATTTTTTGTCTTTTGGGCCTCAATGGCTCAAGATATTTTCATTGGAAAGATTAATTCATCTCTTGATAATCAAGAGCTATTTTGGTCATATTTTCATGAGAAGTGGCGATCCTATTGTTGAGATATCGAGCACCACTCGTGATATGCCAGGGTGACTGTTGTGCATTTATGTCATTGACTTGTTAGCTGCAAATGCGGTTGGTACACCGCCCATGAATAATAGCTAAATGAAAGCTATCTTTATGTACTCTAGTTAGTGGCTCAATTAGTATACCACCTTAGTTAGCTGAGTTTGGTTTGAGACCCACATATAGGGTTCACCTATTCCTTTTGTACTTAGAGAGAGTTCTTTTGGCTTTCACAACGAAGAAGAGAAAACTTGTTTTCAGCCTCCACCTTTGTGTATATTCCCCCATTGTGTATGTGAGAAAGCTGCAAGTGAGACTCCTTACTTCTCTCCCACTCTCTTCACATGGTATCAGAGCTCGGTTCATGGTAAGGAGCTCAAGAAAGCAAACCAAGTTCGTGGTGTCTTGGTAAGAGGATCAGTGTTGCTTTCCTTTTTCGAGTTTGGGAGCAAATATCTACAGGTAGCACAGTCGAAAAGTGCAAGAGTGCACTGTCTCAGATTGGGACATCCTTCGCGATGTGGACATTATTTTTTTGATTCGAGGCCATTTCGGGGCCCATTTTGGTGGCGAAAGATTTTCGCAAGCACTCAGAAAAGCGCCCTATTTTTGCTGTGCGACCACTGTTCTATTGGTTGGTGAAAAGTTGCCACAGAAATTGCTTCGTATGCCTATGCGCAAAGATATTGGGAGTGACAGAATCATTCTTATTGCCTGTTGATGCAAAATTGTCACTAGGAAGTGACTGTGTGGTCAAATACCACTTTGGCCAGTTTTGTAGATTTGCCCTTGTGAGGCAGAAGTTGTGTTTTTTGCAGTGACATAATATTTTTGCAGTGTTTTGTAATGGCATGTGATGCTCTTTCACAGATTGTCACTGAAAAGCTTGACAATAATAACTTCCAAGCATGGAAGTTTAGAATGAGGAATTTCCTTAAGGGAAAAGGCTATTGGGAGTTCATTACTGGAGCTCAGTCCTAATGTTCCCAATCAACAAGAGTTGCAGGCATTTAAAGGATGGCATGAGAGCGCCAGAAAAGTTATGTACTGGCTGTCTATCAGTATTTCAGATTCTATGATTGTGCATATTCAGGATGCAAGCACGCCGAAGGAGGCATGGGATACTTTGACAAAAATATTTAGCACAAATACGCAAGCCAAGAAAATGTAGCTCAAGCAAGAGTTACATAATGTGCAAAGAGAAAATATGAGCATCAATGATTACATTGCAGATGCACTTACTTCTATTGGGTCGCCAGTGGAAGATGATGATTTAGTTTTTGTGACCTTGAATGGTCTAGGAAAGGATTATGCACAATTCCGGACATCCATTGCCATCCGTGAGAATTTTCTTGATTTTGAGGAGTTGACTGCTGTTCTAATTTCTGAAGAGCAGAGAAATGGTGGTGCATCTTCTTTAGGAGAAACTTCAAAAGAAACTTTCTTCTACTCAAATGCTAGAAGAGGTAGAGGCAGAGGTAGAGTAGGCCGATATGGAGGCCATGGCAGAACTCAAAATATGCAACAAATTCAAGAAAACCACTCCTAGGGAGGAGGACATGGTAACTTTAGAGGCAGGGGGAGCCAAAGAGGTCGTGGTGGATGGCAGAGAGTCCAAAATGCAAACAACAATGTTGAATGCTACTACTGTGGTAAAATGGGTCATATGATTAAAGACTGCTATAAAACGTAGAATGACATCATGATTGGAAAATTGCAGCAAGGCAATTATGCATCCTCTAGTAGACAGGGTGATGACAGAAATGAGCATTTGTTTATGGTGCATCACACTCGCATCACATGACTAATTCTATGACAAGTGCAAAAGAACGCAATGATGTGTGGTACGTTGACTCAGGTGCATCAAACCACATGACACGTCACGCAAAATGGATGTAGGATGCAAGGAAAATGGAAAGACCAGGATTTGTGGAGACTCGTGATGATACTGCACATCCTATTGTGCAAATTGGTAAAATTCCTTTGTCTACGCAGGGTGGAAAACAGAAATACCTATATAATGTATTTCATGTCCCGAATATCACCAAGAACTTGGTTTCTGTTGGTCAAATGGTTGAGCAGGGCATGTAGGTCAGATTTAATCCTCATGGATGCTTTGTTGAGGATATGAAAAATAAAGGTCGCTTGATAGCAAAAGGAAAGAAGAAGGGAATGATGTTTATGTTGGATGCAGACATGCCTGAATTGAGTGCAGCAATGTTTGCACATGGGACTGGTGTAGTTGCAGATATTGATATCTGGCATAAACGCATTGGTCATGTTAATGTACAATGACTTAAATTAATGCAGGCCAAAAATATTGTTGCAGGACTGCCTAAGTTCAAGGTTGCAAAAATGCGTAAGGTATGTGAAGCCTGTCAATTTGGAAAATAGGCAAGGAAACCATTTCCTAGACATGTTCAAGAGAGTGAGAGGCCATTGGAATTAATCCACTCTAATATGTGGACTACTAAAGCTGCATCTATTGGAGGCTGTCATTATTTTATTACTTTTATTGATGACTACAGCAGAAAAGTTTGGGTGGGCATTCAAAGCTTTTAAAGCTATGGTTGAAAAAGAAACCGGCCTGCAAATAAAATGCCTAAGGTCAATGGAGGGGGAGAGTACCTCTCAAATGAGTTTGCAAGGTTCCTACAGGAGCATGGCATAAAGCAGCAATATTCATGCAGTCATACCCCACAGCAAAATGGACTTGCAAAAAGGAAAAACAGGCATATTGGACAGGTATCTCGTGCCATGCTCAGTGAAAAAGACCTGCCATATTATTATTGGGCTGAAGCAGTTGCTACAGCAGTCTACATAATGAATAGGACTCCCACTACAGCAATACATGGCATGACGCGAGAGGAGAGGTATACTGGTAGGAAACCAGATATTTCTCATTTGAAAGTTTTTGGTTGCATTGCCTATGTTCATGTGCAAGATGAGTTGAGATCCAAGTTGGATCCAAAAGCTATGAAGTGCATCTTTATTGGTTATTCTCTACAACAAAAAGGGTATAGATGCTATAACCTTTCTACTCATAAGTTTACAATGAGCAAAGATGTTGTTTTTTATCAGATGAGCAGCTGGTATAAACCAGTAAATGTGATTGATGATGTAGATGCACAAAATGGTAATGTTGTACAAAATTCACAGCAACAATCACAAAATATTAGTGGACCTATAGTGTCCTATAGTAGTGGTTCACATACTTCGCCATGGATAGGTAGATTAAGATTAGGAGGATCTCGTCAAAGCAATGTAGATAGTGGTATGCAAGTATCACGAAAAGGAAAAGAGGAACGTTGATGTGAATGTAGGTCACTCTTATGTGGATGGTGAGTCTAGTGGCTCAGAATAGAGCCTTGATGATGAGTTGGGTATTCCTTTTGTTATTACACCTAGAGTAAGGAAGACAATGGATGTTTTGAAAGAACCTGATAGTGAACCTATTTTGCACAAGTCTACCAGAGCTAGGTATCCTGTGGATAGGATGAAATATGATGGATTTACAGCCATTCACTATGCCTACATGATCAAAGTGATACATGAACCAGAACCCACTTCTTTTGAGCAAGCCATGGGGAAAAAAAAATGGGAGAAAGCCATGGATGAAGAAATGGATGCCTTGGAAGCAAATGCTACATGGGAATTGGTGCCTTTGCATAAAGATAAGAATGCAATTGGCTGCTAGTGGGTTTAGAAGGTGAAGCACAATGCAAATGGTTATGTGAATAGATACAAGCCAAGATTAGTTGTCAAGGGGTATGCAAAGACATATGGCATTGATTATGAAGAAACATTCAGTGCAGTTGCAAGGATGGCAACCGTAAGAGCAGTCATTGCTATGGCTGCATCAAAGGGATGGTCTTTACATTAGATGGATGTAAACAATGATTTGTTGCATGGTGATTTGCAAGAAGATTATATGGAGCAGCCATCAGGTTATGTTCATGCTGTTCATCCAAGTTTGTTTGCAGGTTGAAGAAAGCCTTGTATGGCTTGAAGCAAGAACCCAGAGCATGGTCTGACAAGATACGACATTATCTTGTCACTATTGGCTTTTAGATTTCCAAGGCAGATTTCTCACTTTATGTGAGAAAAATAGAGAAAGGCATTATGCTGCTTGTCATTTATGTTGATGATTTTATCATCACAGGTGATAATGATGAAGATATCCTTCATGGGAAAATGCTATTGAAGCAGAAGTTTGAGATGAAGGATTTGGGAGAGCTGCGTTACTTCTTGGGCATTGAGGTGATTTCTTGGGCATTGAGGTGATTAGATCCACAAGTGGGATATGGCTCTTGCAGAGGCAGTATGGATTGAACATGCTGTAAGCCTATTTCAGTTCCTTTGGAGTAGAATGTGAAGTTGAACGCAGATGCAGGTGAGCTTTTGGAAGACCCTACTATGTACAGATGCATTGTAGGAAGTTTGATTTATATGGGATGATAGGCTATAAGCCTATTTCAGTTCCTTTAGAGTAGAATGTGAAGTTGAGCGCAGATGCAAGTGAGCTTCTGGAAGACCCTACTATGTACAGACACATACTAGGAAGTTTGATTTATATGACTATTACCAGGCCAGATTTGAGCTATGTTGTTGGGTTGGTAAGTCAGTTTATGTAGGCTCCAAGGAAACTGCATTTGGATGTGGCTAGATGCATACTGAGGTACATGAAGTCCACATTGCAGTATGGACTATTTTATGAGAGTGGGGTTCATATATAGTTGCATGGATACATTGATGCTGATTGGGCTGGTAGTATTTCTGATAGACAATCTACCAGTGGATATGTGTTCTCTTTTTGGAGTGCTGCAATCACTTGGAGCAGTAAGAAATAGCCTACAGTTGCCTTGTCGAGCACAGAGCCTGAATACGGGGGTGCAGCAATGGCTGCATGTGAGGATGCTTGGTTGCATAAGCTACTTTATGATATGCATCAGTCTACAGATGGGCCAGTTATCATTTATTGTGACAACATGAGCAGTATACGCTTGGTAAATAACCCAGTCTATTGTGCTAGAACAAAGCACATTGAGGTGCATTATCACTATGTGTGGGAGAAGATTCTAGTAGGTTTTATTGATCTAGTTTATGTAACCACAGAGGATCAAGTAGCTGACATATTCATGAAGGCAATGGGTGCAAAGAAGCTACGCAAGTTCAGAGACATGCTTGGTATGTAGGAATTTGGATTGAGCTTGAGGGGGAGTGTTGAGATATCGAGCTCCACTCGTGATATGCCAGGGTGACCATTGTGCATATATGTCACCAACTTGTTAGCTGCAGATGCGGTTGGTACACCACCCATGAATAATAGCTGGATGACAGCTATCTTTATGTACTCTAGTTAGTGGCTCAGTTAGTATGCCACCTTAGTTAGCTAAGTTTGGTTTGAGACCCACATATAGGGTTCACCTATTCCTTTTGTCCTCAGAGAGAGTTTTTTTGGCTTTCACAACTAAGAAGAGGAAAAGTGTTTTCAGCCTCCACCTTTGTGTATATTCCCCCATTGTGTATTTGAGAAAGCTGCAAGTGAGACTCCTTACTTCTCTCCCACTCTCTTCACACCTATGAGTGCAATTGATGTGGAGGAGAACGAGTGTGTTGAGTGCTCATGCTCAAATGTTGCTACATGTCAATAATAGGCTTTTTTGCCATTTTGGTGAAGCCTCGACAACAAAATCTTTATGGGAAGCTATGGAGAAGTCACTTTCATAGTGACATGTATTTTTGACTCTTATTAAGTTTGTATCCTCGTTCAAATTATATCTCTCTTGTACAAGAATAGACACTGCCATGTCTATATGACATTGGTAAGACCTTCACATTAACTCATATACGGATTTATATTTGTGGTTAGTAGAGACATTGATGCTACATGATACATTACATCTATAGAGTCATTCTCGTTATAATCAACACACTACCTCATTATGTAGTGAGTTGCAATAGGTAACACGATGTCTTCTTTAAAATACAAAACCTTGTAAAAGATTGTTATTGATAAAGGCTATCCCGTTTATCACCTGATGTTAGTGCAATACTCTACCTAGCTCATATTGAGAGGGAGTGTTGAGATTAGAAGATGTTTAGAGGGGTCTAAAAGCCACCCTCACATGATTGGTGGAAGTGGATATTGGATAGAGGTTAGATGTGGATGATGCAGACCTGGTTCTATATAGTGGATGTTTCCATTGTATGTGTGGATCATTCCTAGCCTTATGTGTTATGAAGGCTGATATATAATACAACCCTTACACATTGTTGGCTCCTATCATCAGTGATCTTCCATCTCTCCTTTCCCACTTGTGTGATCTTCTTCTCTTCCATTGAGCACTCATCTTACTTCATAATAGAATCAAGTGCTAAAGATGATTCATTCAACATGAAATTATCATTGATAAGAAAATGCTCATGTTTTATGAGTGAAAGATATCATCATAGGTTACTATCTAGAACATGGGTATGTGTTACCCCTGTGGCACAACAAGGGCCAGAAGTGTAGTCTACGGCAACAATGATGAGAGCATTGTGTGTGTAGAGTAGCAGTGGCAAAGCTCCGCTTGTAATATCTTGAGCCTGAAAGATGGTATGATGAATCTTAAAGGATGAGGATATCCAAAATCCTCTTTAGAAAAGATCCAATCATACTTGCAAAATTAGGATCTAAAGAGACAAAGACTAAATCTAGAGAGAAATAGACTAAAAGTCTACACTTTTTGAGGTCCCCCCAGTTTGTGTAGAGACCCAAAAGATCCCCCCCAAAAGTGGAGGGACTCTTGTCCAAAAGGTCTCCTACAAAAGAGGTCCCACCACAGAGGTACCTACAGATTTAGAGACCTACATGTACAAATATCTCTCAATGGAATGAAGCTCCCACTCTTTGGGGTTCAGTGTTCAAGCTCACTATTGTGCCCAACCAACAAAAACCCAACCTCAATCTCATTGAAGATTCGATGAGCGATTAGCATTGAGAAAAATACAAAGAAGACTATATCCTTATCCACAATTGTCTGCATGTACTCTCAAAGTTGTTGGTAGGCGACCTTTTTCTATATGTACATTATGAATTGCCTTCATAACAGATGTTACAATTTGATTGCTATCATGTAGATGCAAGGAATCAATCCATATTTTGCAAAAAACTTAAATCCATGCACTAACACTCTACATAGATGTGTCTTCAAAAAGTATTTTCCTTGTAGCTTAAAGAGAGTGTTAACAAATTGAGGTAATGCTGTTGTATTTTGATCCATACCATCTACAATAATGCACATGTACTAATTTGGATGAGAAATGGCTTGCTCCTTCCAAAATGCATATTTTATTCTAGAATGTCGAACAAGTCCATGATGAAATTCTCTCTCTTTGTTTTGGAGACATTGCACTCTCAAGTGCTCACTTTAGATCATCACAATCATTGCACTTTGACATTTTTTACCTCTTTGGGATTTTCCAAAGATCTTTTTCCAAAGAGTATACAAAGTATGAAAAGATGCTAGAGCACACCCTCTTTGCCTCTATGTTTCTCCAATAGAGTTAAATACTTCCTTTTTTATCAAACCTATCGGAAGATGCATTTCAGATAGACGGGGTTGAGGTAAAGCATTTTCATGAATTTAGTCTTTCAAAATTGCTATTTCTGCAACCGTTGAGGCTCTTGTTTTGGGCCTTCTTGTGTTTCCATGAATGCTAAATTTTACTCCATACTTTGCTTTATTAGCCAATTTCAATATGTGCCATGTGAGAATCCTATAATAATGTGATATGCATTATCGAAAATACTTTTTCCATTTATAATAGGCCTTGTCTGTTGTCCTAAACTTCATATTCTCCTTTCATCTACAAGAAAGCAAGAGAGTCTCATGAGTAGGTATTCATTTTTTCTGCTCTCTCCTTTCCCAGACATGTTCTTACAGCCTTTGATGTCATGTAAGTTAATGGATCGCATACATCTACACTTACATCATGTAAATCACATTGCTTTTAGCATAATATCTGGTCAATGTTTGCTTGGGTGTAGCCAATCACGAATTTTGGGGCCATTTTGGGGCCGCAACGCGATGTGCTTCTAGGTGAATATTTGAATTTTGCACGGACCCACGCTCTCAAAAATGTTTCCAACATCATGAAGGCACACTGGCATGTAATAATGAGATGCAATCTATTTGTTCTAAACACGGTATAGCTTGATACACGACATCTTTGCATTGCTTTGTGTAGTGAAGTCTCTGGCCTAAGCCGCCTGATCACTTATCATTGCACAACCTTTTGCCGTAGCTTTGCCACCTGTCACTAGGTACCACACCCATGCATATCATTAAAATTGAAGGTTTTCTTGGAGAGACCACCCCGCTCGTTCTTGGCGTAAGAATTAGATGCAATCTATCATTGTGAACACTGTCGCAGCACAACCACTTATCATAGTGCAGCCTTTTCCCTGCATCTTTGCCTACAGCCCATGCAAATCATAGGTTGGCTTGGAGAGACCACCGCGCTGGTTTTTGGCATAATAATGAGATGCAATCTATCATTTTGAGCATTGCCTTAGCACATTTTCTAGCTTGACGACCTGTCATAGCCTAGAATTTAAGGTTGTCTTGGAGAGACCACTGCGCTGGTTCTTGGAGTCATACCTCCATTACCTATTTTTATGTATTACAGGAGGTCTATGATGATCAACGCATTGGTAAATAGAAGGAAATCTATGACAGCCACCGCGTTGGTTGTTGGAGTTATATATTTGTCTACCAAGGAAAATGTATTCCGTTGTGCAGTCAAGCAAAATGCAATTGATGATATGGCCCTTGAGGGGTCCCCTCTAGGGGCAAGGGCCAAAAAGACATGCCATTTTTGTCTAGTGGCATCTTGGATATTGTATAATGCATGTTGATATGGCCCTTGCCCCTAGAGGGGACCCCTCAAGGGCCATATCATCAATTGCATTTTCTAAAAGTTTAATTGTATTTTTCTATATGTATCTCCATGCAACCACAACGGTGGGTCATTGGAGTTATTTTAGCACTATTTTGGTCATAAACCAAGGAAATTGTAGTCCTTCTTTCCTGGCATTTTAGTCCTCATTGCAGTAAAGATAATTGAGGGCAAAAGTACAATTTATCGAGTGAAAATTGAGCAAAAGAGATTACAATGTACATCTACATCCAATAACAGGATATATAAAAATTAACAACTTATACCGAGAAAAATTGAATAGAGGATCTTACAATAAAAACTCAAAAATTGCTAAGAGCCTTAAAGGCCAAAAGATTACAGTAGCAGCTAGCGACCATAACTATTCAAATATAAAAGTTAACAATAGTGCATACTGAGAGCCTCAAATTGAACAAAAAGAGAATACATAAATGTAATAAAAACTCACCAACTGATGAGAGCCTTAGAGACCAAAACATAACATCTACTAAGCTAAAATATCATTAAGAGCCTTAAAGGCCAAAAGATTACATCTAGCCATTGCTAAGAGCCCTTGTCTGAGCAAGAGGAAATTTATACAACTCAGTTTTTCGCCAATCTAGCTTGTTGCATTAAAAATTTTTACGGAGCCAAAGGAGGATACGATGGAGAGGACAAAGACCATGCATATTGCTAGGACTAAGATTATGCCCCCTTCAAGAAGTCGAGAGTACTCTTCTTTGAAAATATTGAGGCCTTCATCGACATCTAGGGGAAACCCATATAGCATAGCCATAAAGAGGCCCTCTATGAGCATGTCATTTAAGGTGGTGACATGAAGATGTGGGGGGAATCAAATGTCGGAACGAAGGGTCTCCACTAGTGCTAGCATTTCTACTCTAGGTCAGTGCAACACAATCACCTTATATGAGAAGGCAGATAACATTGGGATCACAGAGCATCAATGGGGGGTGGTAGTATGCATGGTGAAGATGAGTGGGTGAGCAGCAAATGAGAAGGGGAGCAGATGAGTGATGAGAGTTGGTGAAGGGAGCATGGAGCAAAGTAGAGCAGGGGCACAAAAGAGCGGGAGGAGGGGTGTGGAGCAAAGTAGTGGAGCATGTGGAGCAAAGTAGCAGAGCAGGGACGAATGAGAGCAATGTAGTAAAATGCCAAATGCCACAAATCTTATATATATTCTAAAGTTCGAGCCACCATGGTGGTTGGAGCCCCCAAGGTTCCATCCATATTAATTGCAGGCCACTACGGTGGAATCTTAGGCACCACCCTAGACGGTGGGCTGGTAATCATGAAGTAGATGCCATGTGGTGGATGAGTAAGCCACTCCGATGGCTGGTAATTAACTGCCAACCTAGTGGCATCTTAGCCATGACAGATGTGGCTGATGAGAGCCACCACCACCGAGTAATAATTCATGAAGCTCTAATCACTCATTACCATGCATTCTAGTTTTCTACTGAGCATGCTAGCCCGTTGACTTGTAATTTTTACTACACTTGTAGTGATCATGCATGCTTAAGCCCTGTGATGGGTGAGCGGTGGTGGCTGGTAATTTCAACTGCTAGCTCGGTGGAATCATAGCCATGATAGATGTGGCTATAATCACTCATTACCATGCACTCTAGTACTCTACTAAGCATGCGAACCTGATGAGTGGTAATTTTTACTACACTCGTAGTGATCATGCATGCTTAAACCCAATGGTGGGTGAGTGGTGGCTCGTAATTTTAACTGAGCGAGCCCAGTGGAATCGTAGACCATGATAGGAATGGCTGATGACAACCACCACCACCAGGCAGTAATTCCCACAAAATTAAATCATGAAGCCTAATCACCTCTAATCCCTCATTACCATGCACTCTAGCACTCTCTTGAGCATACAAGCCTGATGACTGGTAATTTACTAAACTCGTAGTAATCATGCATGTAAGCCCGATGGTGGTAATTGGAAGGTGAGTAATTGCGGGCCATTGCGGTGGTTGGTGATTAACTGCCAGCCCGGTGGGTCTTAGCCATGCCACCACAGACGTGGTTGGGAATCTTAGATGCCACCACCTCTAATCACTCATTACCATACAATGAGTATTGCTGCCTTGAATTAATTAAAATTTGGGCCAAACACCGTGGTGGCACTCACCTTAACAATGTAGTCAGGCTACAACCACTATGGTGGCTCTCACCTTGACAGTGTAGTTAGGCTACAAACCACTATTCCATTCCCTTAACCCTTTTGTTTTCTATCCCTCTCGACCATTTCATTCTCCCTTGCAATCGAACTACAAACTCAAGTTTCCACTATTCTATTTCCTTCATTGTTTCATCTTCTATCCCTCTCGACCATTTCTTTCTTCCTCGCAATCGGACTGCAAACTCAAGCCACCACTATTCCATTTCCTTCACTATTTCATCTTCTATCCCTCTCGACCATTTCTATCTCCCTTGCACTCTTCCTACAACTTCTATCCCCTCTCATAATCGACCCTGCATAGTATGGGAGCTCCTCACACAATCTTTCCTCCCCCTCTACAGCATAGCGCGAGAGCCCCTCCTCCCTCGATCTTGAAATAGTGACATATGGGAGCTCCTCTCTCTCTTCAAAAGCCCAATTTGGATGCTCTCCAAAACTTCACCAATGCTCTAGGAAGTTTTGGAGGTAGTTTGCAAGCACACTTTTTTGAGAAGCTGTGGAAGAGACAGGATATTTTAGATGTATACCCCAACGCTCAGATTAGTGAAGATGGTGGAGTTAAGATTTCGAGCTTGCAAACAGACCTCCAAGATGTGCTGAAGAAAACCATTCACTTCTTTCCTGATACGAGAGGAACCTGCAAGTTGTGGTAGGTTCAAGTAGCAGTAGAGCAACTAAAAGGATGTGATGCATCTTTCCCAAGAGAGATCTCCAAGAGTGTGTTAACCAACCTAAAGAATTGTGTGGATGGAAAATCCCAATTGTCATTTCAGTCCGCTGGAGTTGCTATGCACATGATGGCATCTATCCTCAAAGGGATGCTTGAGCAATATGATAAGCAGATGTCTCAAAAGGTGACTTTTCTACAAGACAAAGCCACCGACGCACCAAAGGCAGTGCAACTTGAGAAAAGTCTCACTAAAGGTGCATAAGCCAAGGTAGAGGATGCACAAGCAAGGGCATTGCAGGAATAAGAGCAAGCTGAGGCTGCTACAAAAATGGTCGACATGGAAATGCATAGAAGAGAAGAAGCAGAGAAGCGCATGAAGGAGCTCCAAGATAGGCTCGAAGAAGTGAGAAATGACGAGGATATGGCAGAAAAGGAGATAGAAAAGATGCAAAAGGAGCTTCAAGATCAGAGAGCCAAAAAGGAGGGTCTTTACAAACGGCTCTGCAACATGCATAACGCATTGAATATTGGAGAAGGTCAGATGATGGAGGAGCTAAAAAGGAAGAATGCAGAAACCAGAAAGGTGATGCAGGAACTGCGAGAGAGGTTTAAGGCCAGGAAGGATGGGGCAAAGAGAAGCCAGGGTGGAGAAGACAACGAGGTAGCTCTCTAGGCCAGGAAGGATGTAGAGAGCAGCCACAGTGGAGCAAGTTGTAGCAGCCATGGTGGAGCAATTTGCAGTAGCCACGGTGAGGGTTGTTTCTTTGAAACACTGTTGGAAGTCCAAAGAGTAAGCTACAAGACCCTGCAACAAGATTGCGATAGGGATATGCACGTGCTTACCGTGGCTTTTGACAATTATGAAAAGCAGTCCGTTGTTCCTGAGAGATTTCCAAACTAGAGTAGAAGTCTTGGAAACGGCCAATGAAGATGTTTTTGAGCAATGTAACTAGCTTCAACAAATGCTGAAGGATTTAGATGAAGCTGTTGCACAAAGTGAGCAAAAATTGGAGGAGATGAAGGAGAACATCCGTAGCCTTATGATGAGGGAGGAAGGAATCAAGAAGGAACTTTGTCATGTACAGAGCAAGACTGTGGTATTGATGGTTGCAATAGTTAAATAGGATGCCTATCCTGCTATGCAGCAAGGTCCAAAATGCATGGTCTACCATACCCCCATCATAGATGACTGTTGTATCTGATGGCCTGCATGCTACCACACTGTGCACGCTTTTTGCTTTGGGGTGTTTATGCATACAAAATCTACTTGTAGAGAATACCATTTGCCACTGCCTAGGTCATGGACAGATCAAATGTGACTACCTGGCTACAACTATCTATGACGAGAAAGTAGATGCTGCAGCTCAATTTGCCATTTGGGCAAAAGATACAAAAGACAAGGAGATCAAATTGAAGAAGGCCAAGACCGATTGTTTGCGAGGAAAAGGAGCCTGAAGGGAGGAACCACTCCCCTTTAGGAAAGGAGCAAGAAGGGCTGAGCCTGCAACCACGAAGCTCAAATCAAGGAAAGAGGAAGCGACATGAAGGGAGGGGCTGGGCCCCTGTAGGAAGGAACCAACCCCATTTTAGAAAGGAGCAAGGAGAGCCCAACTTGCAATAGGGACCTCAACAAGGAGGTCTTGAGATGTAATCTAAAGGAATTTAAGAGTCTTTGAGATGTAATCTACGTAATCTGTGTGTAATCTATTGAATTGTTAATCTTGTCGAGAGTTTACTTGGGCAATGTTTTCTCAGCTATGTGACTAGATATTGTCCTGTGATAATAATGAGACAAAAGATTTTGATTTGACAAAGTAATGTGAGATGAAAGATTTCAATTAGATCACTAATGTGAGACTGAAAGATTTTGATTAGTCAACTAATGTGAGACGAAAGATTTCGATTAGACAACTAATATGAGACTGAAGAATGAGAAGGTTGGGCTCAACGAACTCAAAGATTTTATTACCAAACTAACATGAGACTGAAGATTGAGAAGGTCAGGCTCAATGAACTCTCTCCCTATTTAAGTGCATTGCAGACACAATTGAGAGGCCATTATGAAATCTAGCCCCAAATCTATGTACACCAATCCAAACTCTGTACACTGATCCACCTATTGCCGATCCACCTACAACTAACATATAACATACCCAAATAACTTTGGAATGCTTTTGTTCTATGTGAAAATGATGTTGGATGGCATCCTCGGCATGCCCCACAAAAAGGAGCATTGCCATTGGTACACCTCAAATCCCTTACTAATCCCTTGGAAACACTAATTGGGGGCCCTTTGGAGACCCCAATTCTCCCCTAATTGCAAGGAAATAATATTCCACTTATCCTAGAAAATGGAAAATGTATTTGATGCTACGCTTCTTTTAGTAAATCCCAAACTAACCACTGCACTTATTTTTGTAATTGTCCTTGTAAATCCCAAATGATAAATCCCTTGCTTGTTTTTAGTATATCCAAACAACCACCACGCTTGTTTTAGTAATCTTGTAACTAATCCACAAATCCTAAAATAATGAATTGTATGCCATTCATTCATTTTCTAATAATAGAAGCAAACCACCATACTAGTGGCAGTTAATATCCTAGTGTGCAACCAACCATCACACTGGCACAACCACGTATCCTGCACTACCTCCGTGCTATCCTAAAATTGTTGTAAAGTGCTCTACGAAAATAGTCCCCTTTAGGCTGGTTCTCTTTATCTATTGTCAGATTTCAGCCACCAGCTTGATGACCACAAATCCTAAATGAATGAATTATATGCCATTTATACTGTAATAATAGAAGTAAACCACCACGCTAGTGGCATTTAATATCCTAGTGTGCAGTGAACCACTGGACTGGCAACCACTTATCCTGCACTACTGCCATGCTGTTACTTTCTCGCTTCTGATAGCTATAGTAGGAAGGCACATTTTGATAAATGCAAAGACAATTTGCTACTTAAAACTCAAGTTCTATTGAAAAGTTGACAGTATTAGAGGGGTGGTTAGTCCCTAAGAAATACCCGAGTAAGATATATCCAAGATTTACTGTTATACAAAAAAACAGAGCAGCCAAAGTTCCAAGAGATCAGGTTTGAGATCTTTGAAGAACTTGTGATGCGTGCAAGGCTTCCAAGGCATGGGCTTAGCACAGTGTACAGTGGGAGCCTTCAGCAACGTACTTCACAAACTGTGGGTCCTTATAATAGTGAAGGCCTTCCCATAGTTTATTTGGCAATTGATTCATCTTTCGAATGACAATCTCGGGTCGATGTTGTGGAACACTAAGTTTCTCTTCCAATCATTCAATCTCATGTACGACAATATTGGGTTGCTAGGGGACCCATTGTGAAATGGCTTCATCTTTCGTAGGACAATAGGCTAAAGAAATGTCATTGCTATCGTGGCTTTCAATCTTTGTTCCTTCGTTGTCCCTTCACTGGTTTGTATTAAAGAGCATGAGAATGCAACTTCAGTGATATTTCTACATCACTTCGATCACTTTGGAAATATTTATTATATTCACTACTACACACGCATCCTATTGCAACGTTTACGTACCGACGATTAGCGCCCGCTTAGCGTTAATCGTCGGTATAAAAATCGGGTGTCGTAAATCGTCGCTATATAGCGACTTTTGCTAAACGTCGCTATATAGCGACGTTAGTAAAAGTCGCTATATAGCGACTTTTAAAGGTCGCTATATAGCGACACTGAGACAATATATTATAGCGACGTTTTACAGAGAGGTTTTTTTTTTTTTTTAAGCCTTAAAAATTATTTTCTTCCAATGATAAAATTATTTAAATTTTCATACATGTTTGAGCTCATAGAGAATTAAAAAATGAGAGCATGTACATCAAGCCTTTGAAGCTCATATATTCATGTCCAAGTTTGAGATGAGAAAAATCAAATAAGAGCATTTACATCAACTGTTTCATCTTGAGCCAAGTCTAAGGCGCCAAGCAAGTCTATCTCCAACTCTATACCGAGTTGATCTCCTATATCATCATCGTACTCTAGTATCGTACGTTCACCTAAAAGTATTTGATCATCTTCTTCAATTAAGCTTAAGTGTGGTGATTGATCTTGATGATTGTTGTCTTCCTCGTCAATATCGTGATCTCCATCCTCCTCCCGTGCGATGTCATTATGCGCATCTTCCTCTTGCCTCATATGGTGATCTACATCTTCTTCGCTAGATTCATCAATTGGATTCGGCATTGGTAGTGGCATCTCCATATCCACATCTCGATCTTCAAAAATCTGCTTACTTCGTGGTGCAACTTGGATCACGTACCACCATCTTGGATCAGAACGATCCGGATGAAAAACCACCTATATTGAAGATGAAAAATCACGTGCCAAATGTCGTCAATTATATATATATCAATGGACTTAAAAAACGAAAGCTTTGACTAATTAAATCATGCATGAGCATAAACTCATGCTTATGCTCATGCATGAGCATGAGCTTATGCGTAAGTTTCCGCATAAGCTCCTACTCTTTTCCCGCATAAGCTCCTTCTCTATTTCCGCATGAGCATAAGCTCCTTCTCTTTTTCCGCATGAGCATAAGCATGAGCTTATGCTTATGCTTATGCATAAGCATAAGCATAAGCATAAGCTCATGCTTATGCTCATGCATGAGCATGAGCTTATGCGTAAGTTTCCGCATAAGCTTATGCGAAAATAGAGAATGAGAGAAGCTTATGCTTCTCTCATTCTCTTTTTCCGCATAAGCTCCTTCTCTCTTTCCGCATAAGCTCCTTCTCTATTTCCGCATGAGCATAAGCATGAGCTTATGCTTAAATGAGCATAAGCTCGTGCTTATGCTCATTTAAGCATAAGCTCATGCTTATGCTCATGCGGAAATAGAGAAGGAGCTTATGCGGAAAGAGAGAAGGATAAGCATAAGCATAAGCTCATGCTTATGCTCATGCATGAGCATGAGCTGATGCGCAAGTTTCCGCATAAGCTCCTTCTCTTTTCCTGCATAAGCTCCTTCTCTATTTCCGCATGAGCATAAGCTCCTTCTCTTTTTCTGCATGAGCATAAGCATGAGCATGAGCTTATGCTTATGCATAAGCATAAGCATAAGCATAAGCTCATGCTTATGCTCATGCATGAGCATGAGCTTATGCGTAAGTTTCCGCATAAGCTTATGCTTCTCTCATTCTCTTTTTCCGCATAAGCTCCTTCTCTCTTTCCGCATAAGCTCCTTCTCTATTTCCGCATGAGCATAAGCATGAGCTTATGCTTATGCTTATGCTTAAGCATAAGCATAAGCATAAGCTCATGCTTATGCTTGCGCATCAGCATGAGCTTATGCGCAAGTTTCCGCATAAGCTTATGCGGAAATAGAGAATGAGAGAAGCTTATGCTTCTCTCATTCTCTTTTTCCGCATAAGCTCCTTCTCTATTTCCGCATGAGCATAAGCTCATTCTCTATTTCTGCATGACCATAAGCATGAGCTTATGCTCATGCATGAGCATGAGCTTATGCGTAAGTTTCCGCATAAGCTTATGCGGAAATAGAGAATGAGAGAAGCTTATGCTTCTCTCATTCTGTTTTTCTGCATAAGCTCCTTCTCTCTTTTCGCATAAGCTCCTTCTCTATTTCCGCATGAGCATAAGCTCCTTCTCTTTTTCCGCATGAGCTCCTTCTCTCTTTCCGCATAAGCTCCTTCTCTATTTCCACATGAGCATAAGCATGAGCTTATGCTTATGCTTATGCTTCTTTTTCCGCATGAGCTCCTGCTCTCTTTCCGCATAAGCTCCTTCTCTATTTCCGCTTGAGCATAAGCATGAGCTTATGCCTATGCTTATGCTTAAGCATAAGCATAAGCATAAGCTCATGCTTATGCTCATGCATGAGCATGAGCTTATGCGTAAGTTTCCGCATAAGCTTATGCGAAAATAGAGAATGAGAGAAGCTTATGCTTCTCTCATTCTCTTTTTCCGCATAAGCTTATGCGGAAAAAGAGAATGAGAGAAGCTTGCTCCTTCTCTCTTTCCGCATAAGCTCCTTCTATATTTCCGCATGAGCATAAGCATGAGCTTATGCTTATGCTTATGCTCATGCATGACCATGAGCTTATGCGCAAGTTTCCGCATAAGCTCCTTCTCTTTTTCCGCATAAGCTCCTTCTCTATTTCCGCATGAGCATAAGCTCATTCTCTATTTCCGCATGAGCATAAGCATGAGCTTATGCTCATGCATGAGCATGAGCTTATGCTCATGCATGAGCATGAGCTTATGCGTAAGTTTCCGCATAAGCTTATGCGGAAATAGAGAATGAGAGAAGCTTATGCTTCTCTCATTCTCTTTTTCTGCATAAGCTCCTTCTGTCTTTCCGCATAAGCTCCTTCTCTATTTCCGCATGAGCATGAGCTTATGCGCAAGTTTTCGCATAAGCTTATGCGGAAATAGAGAATGAGAGAAGCTTATGCTTCTCTCATTCTCTTTTTCCGCATAAGCTCCTTCTCTTTTTCCGCATAAGCTCCTTCTCTATTTCCGCATGAGCATAAGCTCATTCTCTATTTCCACATGAGCATAAGCATGAGCTTATGCTCATGCATGAGCATGAGCTTATGCGTAAGTTTCCGCATAAGCTTATGCGAAAATAGAGAATGAGAGAAGCTTATGCTTCTCTCATTCTCTATTTTCGCATGAGCATAAGCATGAGCTTATGCTCATGCATGAGCATGAGCTTATGCGTAAGTTTCCGCATAAGCTTATGCGGAAATAGAGAATGAGAGAAGCTTATGCTTATGCTTATGCTTCTCTCATTCTCTTTTTCCGCATAAGCTCCTTCTCTCTTTCCGCATAAGCTCCTTCTCTATTTCCGCATGAGCATAAGCTCCTTCTCTTCTTCCACATGAGCTCCTTCTCTCTTTCCGCATAAGCTCCTTCTCTATTTCCGCATGAGCATAAGCATGAGCATAAGCATAAGCATAAGCTCATGCTTATGCTCATGCATGAGCATGAGCTTATGCGTAAGTTTCCGCATAAGCTCCTTCTCTCTTTCCGCATAAGCTTCTTCTCTATTTCCGCATGAGCATAAGCATGAGCTTATGCTTGCGCATGAGCATGAGCTTATGCGCAAGTTTCCGCATAAGCTTATGCGGAAATAGAGAATGAGAAAAGCTTATGCTTCTCTCATTCTCTTTTTCCGCATAAGCTCCTTCTCTTTTTCCGCATAAGCTCCTTCTCTATTTCCGCATGAGCATAAGCTCATTCTCTATTTCCGCATGACCATAAGCATGAGCTTATGCTTATGCTTATGCTTAAGCATAAGCATAAGCATAAGCTCATGCTTATGCTCATGCATGAGCATGAGCTTATGCGTAAGTTTCCGCATAAGCTTATGCGGAAATAGAGAATGAGAGAAGCTTATGCTTCTCTCAGTCTCTTTTTCCGCATAAGCTCCTTCTCTCTTTCCGCATAAGCTCCTTCTCTATTTCCGCATGAGCATAAGCTCCTTCTCTTTTTCCGCATGAGCTCCTTCTCTCTTTCCGCATAAGCTCCTTCTCTATTTCCGCATGAGCATAAGCATGAGCTTATGCTTATGCTTATGCTTAAGCATAAGCATAAGCATAAGCTCATGCTTATGCTTAAGCATAAGCATAAGCATAAGCTCATGCTTATGCTCATGCATGAGCATGAGCTTATGCGTAAGTTTCCGCATAAGCTTATGCGGAAATAGAGAATGAGAGAAGCTTATGCTTCTCTCATTCTCTTTTTCCGCATAAGCTCCTTCTCTCTTTCCGCATAAGCTCCTTCTCTATTTCCGCATGAGCATAAGCATGAGCTTATGCTTATGCTTATGCTTAAGCATAAGCATAAGCATAAGCATGAGCTTATGCTTATGCTTATGCTTAAGCATAAGCATAAGCATAAGCTCATGCTTATGCTCATGCATGAGCATGAGCTTATGCGCAAGTTTCTGCATAAGCTTATGCGGAAATAGAGAATGCGAGAAGCTTATGCTTCTCTCATTCTCTTTTTCCGCATAAGCTCCTTCTCTTTTTCCGCATAAGCTCCTTCTCTATTTCCGCATGAGCATAAGCTCATTCTCTATTTTCGCATGACCATAAGCATGAGCTTATGCTTATGCTTATGCTTAAGCATAAGCATAAGCATAAGCTCATGCTTATGCTCATGCATGAGCATGAGCTTATGCGTAAGTTTCCGCATAAGCTTATGCGGAAATAGAGAATGAGAGAAGCTTATGCTTCTCTCATTCTCTTTTTCCGCATAAGCTCCTTCTCTCTTTCCGCATAAGCTCCTTCTCTATTTCCGCATGAGCATAAGCTCCTTCTCTTTTTCCGCATGAGCTCCTTCTCTCTTTCCGCATAAGCTCCTTCTCTATTTCCGCATGAGCATAAGCATGAGCTTATGCTCATGCATGAGCATGAGCTTATGCGTAAGTTTCTGCATATGCGTGAGCATATGCGGAAACATGAGCATAAGCTCATGCTCACCCATGAGCATAAGCATAAGCTCATGCGGAAAAAGAGAAGGAGCTTATGCGGAAATAGAGAATGACTTTCCGCATAAGCTTCTTCTCTTTTTCCGCATAAGCTCCTTCTCTTTCTCTTTTGCATGAGCATATGCGGAAACATGAGCATAAGCTCATGCTCACCCATGACCATAAGCATAAGCTCATGCGGAAAAAGAGAAGGAGCTTATGCGGAAATAGAGAATGAGTTTCCGCATAAGCTCTTTCTCTTTTTCCGCATAAGCTCTTTCTCTTTCTCTTTTGCGTGAGCATATGCGGAAACATGAGCATAAGCTCATGCTCACCCATGAGCATAAGCATAAGCTCATGCGGAAAAAGAGAAGGAGCTTATGCGGAAATAGAGAATGAGAGAAGCTTATGCTTCTCTCCTTCTCTTTTTCTGCATAAGCTCCTTCTCTTTTTCCGCATGAGCATAAGCATGCAGAAACTCATTCTCTATTTTATGCATAAGCTCCTTCTCTATTTCCGATGCCTATGCTTAAGCATAAGCTCATGCTTATGCTCATGCATGTGCATGAGCTTATGCTTAAGTTTCCGCATAAGCTCATGCTTATGCGGAAATAGAGAATGAGAGAAGCATAAGCTCATTCTCTATTTCTGCATAAGCTCATTCTCTATTTCCCACTCTATTTCCCCCTTCTCTCATTTCCCCCTTCTCTCCTTCTCTATTTTCCCTCATCTCTTTCCCCTTCTCTATTTCCCCCTTCTC
Organism: Dipteris shenzhenensis; assembly: GCF_047967505.1. Taxonomy (NCBI): domain Eukaryota; kingdom Viridiplantae; phylum Streptophyta; class Polypodiopsida; order Gleicheniales; family Dipteridaceae; genus Dipteris; species Dipteris shenzhenensis. Next base: position 19,925,808 of record NC_141612.1, read on the forward strand.
TCATTCTCTATTTCCTCATTCTCATTCTTTTCTTTCCTTTACATCTTCTTTCCCTCTTATCTTTCCCTCTTCTTTCCCTCTTTCCTTTCCCTCTTCTTTCCTTTCCCTCTTCTTTCTTCTTGCCTATGCCTATGCCTATGAGAATGCTCATGTTTGTTTTTTGTTTTCTGTTTTCGTGTTTGTGTCTATGTTAGACATGGGATCACGTCGCTCATCGAACGAGTACGGACAGCCTCGCAGGAGGAGAGCTCACGATCTATATGCTCCAGAGGACTTTGATTCCTCTCAGGCGACTACCTCGAGGACTACCCCTGGTCCGACTCCTCTCGGTCCTAGCACTGTGACTACCCCTGGTCCGACCCCTCTTCCACGTAGCACTGCGACTACCCCTCAGGGGACTCCTTTGCTAGCCGCGCATGGCTTTGTCGGGACTCCCGATGAGTTTATAGCGCAGATGAGCGATGAGGAGGCAGCGAGATTCTTCTCTCTGCTCTCTCAGAGGACCTCTGCAATTCCTTCCCCTACACCGACGGGTGGACGTACTGCTCAGCCATCCCCTCGCGCCCCTTCGACCGCGGGATCATCACCTGCGCATGCCTCCCGCAAGGGAAGGAAGAGTAGGATGGGCGGCTCATGTTGTGCTGACTCAGGAGATGTAGACGAGTCAGCACACTCACGCTCCTTTAGGTCTCCACTTGGTCCGGAGACACAGTATCAGCCAGGTCCCTTTCCCTCTCCTACTCCCACAGCTACTCCTCGATCCGGAAGCGGTCGCGCAGCTTCCACTCCTTCAGACTCTGCTACCGTCAGTCCCCCTTACTCATCAGGGGATCTCTCCTATCAAATCACATCTACCGGAGAGATAATAGAAGACAAAAAGGGCAAAGCAGTGATGGCCGCCATGAGGCGGTTGATGAGTCATCACTTCAAGAGCGGCATAAATATCGATTGGCGGTATCAAGATGCCCAAAAGAAGCAGGCGGTGATCGATGAGTTAAAACAAAGATATCCTAATCCGCCAAATGTGGAGTTTAATAACAATTATATGCTCGAGCGCATGGGTTTGGTCCTAAAGCATCGCAGATCAACCATGCGTACTTCCATTACAAAGGGGTTGGCTAAACCCAGCTGGGCAGACAAAGCTGATTGGAAGTACTTCAAGAAGCAACATAGGGACCATCCCGAAATGTTCGAGGGTCAGAGGAGGGCTGCGAAGAGACGACTGGACGTCGTAGGTACTTCGCACTTTGGTGCAGGCGGACGGTATGCGTTCGAGGCAACCGTGGTAAGTCTACTTCTTCGCATTTAATGTATTGTTCTATTTGTTTTACTTACATATTACATGCACTTTAGCTAACTCTAACTCTCGTAAATTGGATCCACAGCAAGCTGCGATGGGTCGTCTTCCTACAGATGCAGAGACGCGGTGCGCATTTCGGATAGGAACAAAGCCGTGGTTCATTGAGCAAGAGGCAATGGGAGCGACAGTCGATTGGGCTGAGGTGGCTACTCGCACGGTATAAGTTTACTCCTACTTGTAATCTCACTTTTTAATTTAAGTTCCAATCTAATTTTCGATTTATATGGTTCACTCTTAGGGTCAAAGCTCAAGCGTCCCATCGTCAGAGACGAGCGATCAACAGGGGCAAGGATCGGACGCAGGTGCCGAGGACGAGGGAGAAGACGCAGGTGTCGGGGACGAGGGAGAAGACGCAGGTGCCGAGGACCAAGGAACAGGCCAACAAGACGATTCGGATTCGGATTCGGATTAGTAGTGGTAGTAGCATTTTTTATATCCGCTCGTTAGAGCAATTTTGTATCGCCCTTTCACAGGGTAATTTTGTTATAAACACAGTTGTATATGTATATGCATTTCTTCCTCATCGTTCACAAGAACAATTTTGTATCACCCTGCAAGCAAGGGAAATTTTGTTATAAAAAACTTTCTTTTGTAATTACAAAAAAAAAAAAAGGATTAGTGGGGCTAAACAGGGCCAAAAGGAAGCCCTGTTTAGCCCCACTAACCCTTTTTTTTTACTTCTGTTAATCGTTGCTATATAGCGACGTTTACCAGTGTCGCTATATAGCGACGATTAATAGAGTCGCTATATAGCGACGTTTGCATCGTCGCTATATAGCGACGTTTTCATCGTTGCTATATAGCGACGATTAACAGCGTCGCTATATAGCGACGCTCCTTTTTCGACGATTTTAACGACTTTTATAGCGACCTTTGCGCCCGTGAAAAAAAAAATTTTAATGTAAAAAGCATCGGTATTTCCGTCGGAAAATGGCCTATGCCTTGTAGTGATTGGATCACTTTGGAGCTTTGTATAACATCACTTTGATCACTTTGGAAATATCTATGATATTAGATATATACAGACATCATCATAGAGACATCCATCATCATAGTGACATCTCAATTCTCTTCCTCTCTCATTAGTATTATCCAACCACTTTATTTCAAATCTTCAACTCAGTTTAGTTGGAATCACTGAGAAAGCATCACTTCAATCACTTTGGACATATTTTAATATTCTATATTAAAATATGTAGACATATAGATATAGAATATTAAAATATACAGACACATAGATATATTCGATATATGTAGACATATAGATATATTGGATATATACTGACATGTAGATATATTTAGATCTATCTAGAATCTTTCATCTGACATTAAGGTCCTTGGCCTATCAAAGGACAATACTATCCATACTCAGAGCATTCCCCTAACATACTATGTTCTACCAATCATCATAGCAACATCTCTTCATCTCTCATTAGCATTATCCAATCACTTTATTTCAAATCTACAACTCAGTTTAATCAAAAAATTTTGTCTCACACTATGGTCCTTGCCCTATTAAAGGACACTATCTACTCACATAGTTGAGAAAACATCACTTCAATCAATGTGAAAATATTTTAATATTGGATATATATATACATATGTTATTATATGTATATGTATATATCTTAACAACTGCACTTATATTGAGAAATATAAAATAAAAAAGTAAAGCAACAAGGAGGGGGTACCCAATCAGGAGGGGCATTCGCTGGGTGGAATCTGGACTTTGTTAATGATATCATCAATGCAATATTCTCTGAACATCTCCACATCCAGTTCGGAGTAGAATGCACAATGTGTGTCTAAAAAGTTGTTTAAATGATTATCTAGATGGCACTACTGGCCATCCAATCACCGTGGTGGCTCAAAATTCTTTTGCCCTCATTTAGGATTTATTGCAACAAGGACAAAAATACTAGTAATATAGGAAACAATATTCCACTTATCCATTTGAGACTACGTCACTTCTTTTAGTAAATCCCAAACTAACCACCACGCTTGTTTTTGTGATTCCCAAATGATAAATCCCATGCTTGTTTTTAGTATATCCTAAATAACCACCGCGTTGGTGGCAGTTAATATTGTTTAACATTGAGAAGTTGGATGGCACAAAACTCTCCTATTGGAAGGAGCAAATCTACAATGTTCTGGTGTAGAAGAAGCAAGTAAAGCCTATAAAATGCAAAGGCATAAAGCCAAATGATTGGAAAGATGATGAAGAGTGGAAGGAATTGGATGAGCTTGCATGCTCCACGATCATGCTTACACTTTCAAAATCCGTGTATTTCAACGTGAAAGACACTGCAAGTGGTGCCTATGGTGTGTGGACAAAGTTGCATGATCTTTATGAGAAGCAAAGTGCCGCTTGTCAAGTGTATTGGCTGAAAAAACTCATAGATCTTTGCATGGAAGAAGGGACTTCCATGTCTAGCCATTTAAATTAGTTTAACACAATTTTCAGTCAACTTTTAGCTCATAAAATTGCCTTTGATGACTCAGTTAAGGCAATGTTCTTATTGGTCACCCTTCCTGAAAGTTGGGACACTTTTAGGACTGCTATAAGCAATTCAGCCCATGCAGGAGGCCTGACAAGCAGTGATGTTGAGAGTAGCCTTCTCACTGAGGAAGTAAATAGAAAGAACAATGTTGGAACTAAAAGTTCAAGTGCTCTCAATGTGAGAGGGAGGTCATATTCCAAGGGGAAATACCACGACAGAAATACAAGCAAGTCTAGAAGCAAATCTAGAGCTCGGGGGGGTCACTCATCATATGTAACCCTATCACGTGAGTTCAACAGAAGGATTTTTTTAATTTCCAAAATTTACAGAAATAAATATACATAAGGGACTATTTAAAATAGTTTTGAAAAAAATTTACAGATTTGTATAGAAAAGGGGTACATTTTATTAATGAAAAATTTACATATAAGGGATTTTAGAAAAAGGCCTTGAACGCACGTGATATAGAGGGTTTATACATAGTGACCCCCCCGAGATCTAGAGGAAAATCCCATGCCAAAAAGCATTTGGAATGGTTCTATTGTGGGAAGAAAGGCCATTTCAAAAAGGATTGCTACAAATGGAAGAATGATAAAGGCAAAGGCAAAGCTAATGTGCAGCCCAAGAAGGAAGAGAAATCCACGGTTAATATAGAGGAAGTGAATGCCATAAGTAACAATAGTGATGAGGGTGATATTCTTTATGCCTCTATGTTTGAGCATGCTTTTCTTGTGACTAGTGATGATGCATTGTCACAGAATTGGATACTAGACTCAGGAGCATCTTTCCATGTCACTCCACATAGGGAGTGATTTACCATTTATGATGCAGGAAGGAAAGGGACCATGAGACTTGGAAATGATTATCCATGTGACATTGTTGGAGTGGGAGATATCCACTTGTCTCTTCCTAATGGTTCTACATTTGTACTCAAGAATGTAAGGTATGTTCCAAATCTAAAAAAGAGCTTGATACAGGACAGCTTGATGATGATGGCTATCATGTGTTTTTTGGCAACAATACATGGAAAATTAGCAAAGGGTCCCTTGTGATTGCTAGAGGTTCCAAGCATGGAACGTTGTACTCAATGCATGTGTCAAGCATAAGAGATAATGTAATCAATGTGACCGATCAGCCATCCATCTCTTTGTGGCATCGTCGGTTGGGACACATGAGCATGACAAGAATTTCTGGTTTGTAGTATGTTCCCGTGTTTAATTTTTCAGATTTTAGCATGTGTGAGCATTGCATGTATGGGAAGCAAACACGGTCTTCACATAAAAAACCTTTGGGCAAGAAGAGGCTTGAATCATTGGAGTTGGTTCACAGTGATGTGTGTGGACCTATGCCTACTATCTCATTGGGTGGTGCTTCTTACTTTGCTACTTTCATTGATTATGCTACATGGAAACTGTGGGTCTATCCTCTCTAGAAGAAAAGTGATGTCTTTGATGCATTTCAAAAGTTCTTAGCATTTGCTGAAAATCAGTCGGGCAAGAAGCTCAAAGGTTTGTGCACTGATAATGGAGGAGAGTATACCTCTCCTGCATTTAACAATTTTTGTGAGCTACGTGGCATCAAGCAGGAGTTCACTACTCCTGAGAATCCTTCTCAGAATGGGGTTGTTGAGAAGATGAATAGAACTATTCAAGAAAGGAATATAAGCATGCTTTCTAATGCCGGTCTACCTCATGGCTTTTGGGCTATCAAGATAGCAATACATCTTATCAATAGATCGCCTAGCAAGGCACTAGATGGGAAAGTGCCATAAGAGGTTTGGTCAGGCAAGCCACCATCTTATGGGCATCTTCTTGTATTTGGCTGTGAAGCTTATGTTCATATCCCTAAGGAAAAACGCAGCAAGCTTGATCCAAAGTCAAGGAAGTGCATTTTTCTTGGATATGGTGATTCAGGCGAGATGGAATACCGATTGTGGGATCCAGAGGCCAAGAAGATAGTATGCATCCATGATAATAAGGACAAGATGCACAAGAAGCCAGAAAAGACTATTGAGATACGTAGAGTGGTGTTTCAAGAGGATTGACAACCACCATATGAGAGGCATGCACAACTTGTTCCACATAATGTAGGGCATGGATAGCCCATAGATCGTGAGGTGGGAGAGCCACATCTAGGTGGACAACCTCAAGTTATGCAGGAAAATTAGTTCGGACAGCAAGATGCTTATGGTGAGCAAGTGTTGACATGTTCCACTAGAGTCTCATGACCTCCACAGAGATATGCTCCATCTCTAGATTATGTCATGTTGATAGATTGTGGTGAGCCTTCATGCTTTGAGGTTGCTATGTCTAGGAATGACAAGCATAAATGGGAGAAGGATATGTAGTTAAAGATGGATTCTTTGATGAAGAATGCTACTTGGGATTTGGTTTATTTGCCCAAAGGAAAGCATGCATTGCCATGCAAATGGGTTTACAAGCTGTCTCCAGCAGATGCATTGCCTAAGTATAAGGCAAGGTTGGTAGCCAAGGGTTTTAAGCAAGAGAAGGGTATTGACTTTGATAAGATCTTTTCCCTAGTGGTGAAGATGACTACCCTTCATATAGTGCTTGCATTGGTTGCTAGATAGGACATGGAGCTTGTCTAAATGGATGTAAGAACAACTTTTCTACATGGAGATCTTCATGAGAACATCTATATGCAGCAGCCAGAGGGGTTTGTTGTGCAGGGTAAAGAATGGATGGTATGCAAGCTTCAGAAAAGTCTTTATGGGCTGAAGTAGGCTCCTAGGGAGTGGTACCATAAGTTTGATGCATTTATGTGATCCCAAGGGTACACACGAAGTGAGATAGATCATTGCCTCTACACAAAGAAGGCATCAAATGGTAGCCTTCTTATTTTGATTTTATATGTTGATGACATGCTTATTGCTGGGAAATCTACTTTGGATGTGGATGCCTTGAAGAAAAGGTTGCATGAGACCTTTGACATGAAGGATTTGGGTGATGCCAGTCACATACTTGGCATGAGGATTGTTTGGGATAGGAACAAGAAACTCCTTCATTTGTCACAAAAAGAGTACATTAGCAAGGTACTTGAGCATTTCAATATGGAGAGGGGGAAGTCCTTAAGTACTCCATTGCCTCCATATGTGAAACAGCCAAGTGGATAGCCCTAAGTCAGATGAGGAGCAGGCTGAAATGGCAAAGATACCTTATGCATCCACAGTAGGAAGCTTGATATATGCCATGGTTGCTACATGTCCAGATATTGCTTTTGCAATGGGAGCTATTAGCAGGTATATGGAAAATCTTGGCAAGAATTGGGAGGCAGTGAAAGGTATCATGAGATACTTGAATGGTACAAAGAACATGTGCATTTTCTTTGGAAGGGCACATCTATTGTTGAATATGTAGATGCTGATTTTGCAGGGAATGTACCACTGCTATCAATGGTGAGGTGACACCTAAGATTGCAATTAATTACCAACCATTACAATGGCCTGCAATTTAAATGGCTCATGATTAAATTTGGATGACACCCTCCTCGGATTTTGATTAATTAAGGAAGTGGTTGAAAATGGATCATTATTATTTGGATGGCACACCGAGCCTCCATTTTAAAAAAAAAGGCTCATGATTATTTAGATGGCATCCTCCTTGGTTTTTGATTAATTAAGGCAGTGGTTTAAAATGGCTCATGATTATTTCGATGGGACATCGGGCCTCCAGGTGAAAAGGGAGAACAAGAAGATGATCCTTGATGGCTTGAACTTTGATTAATATAAGGTCCGGGCATTTGACATTTGCCTGCTTTGCTTAAAAATGGCTCATGATTATTTGGGTGGCACTATCCTTGAATTTTTATTAATTAAGGTGTTAGTTTAAAATGCCTCCAGTCCACCACAGTGGCTTGAACTTTGTAATATATAAGGCCCGTGGCATTTGGCATTTGGCAACTTTGCTCTCATCCACCCCTACTCTACTACTTTGCTCCATGCACCCTCCTCCAGCTCTCTTCTTCCTCTTCTCTACTTTGCTCCATGCTCCCTTCTCCAAATCTCATCCACTGATCTGCTCCCCTACTCATCTGCTCCACTACTTAGCCATTCTTTTCACCCTGCCTATTCCGTCGGCATATTGTGGAGATTCCAGTCCTCTGTGTAACGACACGTGGCATCCCACACTCAACCCAACCTTATCCTCAGGGTCACCACTCACCCCAAAAGTGGTCTGCAGGTTGACACGTGGTAGACCTTATCTACCACATCACCATCGGAGCCACGTCATCAGCCTATCCACCTGCCACATCAGCAGCCAGCTCAGCAGGACACATCATCACCGATTGCCACGTCACCTGCCACATCATCAGTGACATGTCATCAGCCACGTCACCTGTGCCACATCATCAAGGACACATCATCAGTGCCACATCAGCATTGCCACATCACCCTATTGACATCATCTGTGCCATCTCAGCACTGCCACCTCAGCAGTCCAGTCAGCACTGACCCTCTGTAGGCACAGTCCCTTACCAGGCACACTGTGCACACACTGCATGTGCACACTCCTGCCATCTCAGCACAGAGCTTCACTGGCACACCTCTTGCTAAGCACAGTGCCACATCATCACTGCATGTGACTCACAGTGACACATCATCATTGAGTACCATTTGCACTCCTTTTGCCCCTCCACCTAGATCAAGTCGTATCTCTTGATCCAGGAAGAATTTGAGGGTGCTCCAAAAAGGAAAGTCGCTCCTTTTTTTGTGCTCTATGCGCTCGTTACCTCACGCACACATTTTGGCGCAAGTTACACTCACATTTGAGCCTCGCCGACAAAACCACTTCCTTCACGCACATTTGCCTCTACATCGATGCATCTGACCCAGCACTTTAAAAAAAAGAACAAAAGAAAAGGAATTATTTGCTGCTCTTTCATCGATCGACGGTTGGTTTAGATCTAGATCAGAGTAGACTAAATTGCCATAGAGGGGACGCTTTGAATTCCCCAAGTTGCCAATCTAAGCCATGCCTGAAATTCCCAACTAGTACCTACTCGGAGTCAGTCCATACGCTCACATCCGATTTCACATCATTACATTACCTGAAACCTTACGTTCATCAGTTCAATGAGCAGACTTCAGAGTTCAGAGGCATTGCAGATTGATTCAGTGGGCAGATAGCACTTGATTTCACACACACATGCCACCGTTGTAAAGCCTATTTGGCTATCTCACGGCATCGTGCACATCATTTTTCAGCCTTGTAAAGCCTCTTGGCTATTCCCGGCATCATTGCCACAAGCCTTGTAACACAGATCAGATCTTATATACTGCAGTTCTATCTTCACCGACGGTACAGAGATTTCACTTGGCATCTTCAGTGTATTTGCAGTTGATTCATACAGAGTTTTTTCAGGACACTTTTGAGTACATTGTTTGCACCATGTCGACTAGCAACCTCAATCTGGAGGCATCTGCCAAGTTAGACAACTCCAATTACGGTACATGTAAATACCGAATGGAGACCATTCTTGTGCTTCAGGACAAATGGGAGTATGTCGATGGATCTATACCTAGACCATTGGCCGATCTAGCCACCAGTAGCTCTACTCCATCTGTTGTCATAGTACCAGCAACGGGATCTACATCGGGATCTACATCTAAACAAACAGTTTCCACACCAGTAGCAGATCCTACCATTGCCCGAGCTCAAGCAGAATGGGATAAGAAAGACAAGTATGCCTATCACCTGATCAAGCAGAATGTGCAAGATGTCATGCTAGGATAGCTCAACACAGTCAAGACATCAAAAGAAGCATGGGATATGTTCGCAGCTCTCTACGAGTCCAAGAACACATCCAGGATTCTCACCCTGAGAAACCAGATCAACCAGAGTTTCCGCAATAGCAATGAAACCAGTCATGCTTATGTATTCCACATCAAAGACTACAACAATCAACTTGCAGCAGCAGGAGAGACTATGAATCCCGCAAAAATGGTTCAAGTAATCCTGAATGGACTAGGAGAAGGATATGAGAATCTAGTCCAGAGTATTGCCATCCAACGGCAAATACTAACACTAGAAGAACTTCAGTCAGTTCTACTTGGTGAAGAACTCAGGCCATTCAAGTACGTAAAGGTCATTCTAATGATCAGGCATTCACAGCTTCAGACAGAAGCAGAGGCAAAGGCAGAAACAGAGGTAGATCATATCTGAAAAGTGGTCATCATCAACAAAATCAAAGTCAGAATTAGCATCAGCATCAGCATCATCCTCAGCAACATCAAAATCAGCAAAGAGGAAATCATTCCAACCGAGGAAGATTCCAAGGACGAGGGAATGCATCCACCAATGTGTCAAACATCCAGTGTAATTACTATCACAAGTTTGGACACTATGAAAGAGATTGCCGCAAGAAGCAGTACGACTAAGGCGGTCAATCCAGCAGTAATCGAGGGAATTCCCGAGGAAGAGGAAATCATCATGGTGGACATTCTAGTCACAGTCATTTTGCAAATGAACATGGAAATATGTTTCTTGTAAGTGAGGAATTGCATCAGACTGATACAATGCACCTAGACACTGATTTCAATCCCAAAGAGGATTTCAGCTATCAAGTCGACCAAGTGGAATAGGATCCTTGGTACATCGACAGCGGTGCATCATCTCATATGACAAATCACCAGGAATGGTTCACAGAAATGAAGCCATTAGAAGGTCAAAAGAATGTCATCTACACAGCAGACAATACATCGAATCCGGTTCAAGGGACAGGTGTTATCCCTATGAACAATTTCACTGGTACAAAATGATTAGTCAAAGATGTGCTCTATGTTTCGAAGCTCAGCAAGAACCTTTTGTCAGTAGGTCAAATGATGGAACACAACTACAAAGTCATCTTCGACGGTGATGAATGCACTATCAGAGACAAATCCAAAAGAGGTCAGCTAGTAGCAAAAGGTGTCAAGGAAGGACGCTTATACAGGATGCTAGCTATAGTACCAGATAAGCATGCCATGTCAGCTCAAATGCAACAGATTCCACTATCTGCAAAATGGCACAAGAGATATGGTCATGTCAACTTCAAGTACTTGTTAGATCTCAGGAATCAAAATATGGCAATTGGGATTCTGAAGCTACAATTTCTTGGAAAGGTTTGTGAAGCATGCTGCTTCGGCAAACAAAAGCGAACCAACTTTGTCAGAAGTACCTCTCGTGCACGAGGTATTCTTGATTTGATTCATACAGATGTATGGGGTTATTGAGAAAACATGTGTGCCTCAGGATCTATGGAGCGCTCTAAGGTGGATGGAACCTGTGTGGAAACATGATGAAGAGAGTGCTCATGACATGTACCTCAAGTCAATTAGGTTCCAAGATAGACTAGCTTGGACTTATAAAGAGAATCTTGAGGTAGTGCAAAGTGCTTGATTGATTTCCTTCAAATGAACCTCCCTTTTATATGTGAGGGTACTTACATCCATTTGCTTGCTCACATGTGGGATATCTCCTCCATGCCATGTGGCAGCTTTCCCTTTGCTCATACCTTTGCTCTATATGTGCTCATGGCACCATATCTCTCAACACCTCCCCTTGGTGCCATAATCCTTTGGCTACTGCAAGGTGGTCAGATGTGAGTTACATTCCATCACCTCCCCTTAGTGCATGCATTGCTACTTAAGGTGGTCAAGTGTGGTTTACATGTCAATACCTCCCCTGGGTGCTTTCATAGCTACTCTCAGGTGGTCAGGTTTGATTACAAAATATAGGCAAGGTTGGCAAGGTTTTTGTTTTCAATACATTCCATTGATGTCACCTTTTGGCTCATGGCTTGATGACAACTCAATTGCTTCTTTGTTTGGTGTAGCTACCTACATGATGCTTTGTTCTTCCATGTGCCTTAATGCTTTTTGTGTGGATGCCATGCTTTTTGCTATGGTCATCTCATACACTTGTGCTTTCGGCTTGCTGTGTGCATTCATGCTTTGCTTTTCCATTTGTTGCAAAGGTCTTACCAATTGATTTCTTTCAATATTGGAAGTGTCTAATTGCATACAATGATTTTGACTTGACAGGCGCGTAGAGCTCAAAAAGACGATCACTTTTCCTTTTTGGAGCGTGGGCAAATTCCTCTTCGATTGCAAGTTATGGCTTGTTGAAGCTTTTGTGAAGAAGAGGGGCCTTTGATGATGTGGCACATGGATTCACATGCTGCTTACAAACTCTGCTTAGCAAGGGCCTCTGTGCTTAGGTGGCACTGTGACTGTGTATGCTTATGTGGCAGTTAACCAATCCTAACTCTAACAATGGTGAAGTATGGGTTGAGTTGACCAGCCTTGGGTTCACTTAACCATTGACCAAATTTAACCATAGTAAAGTCTTATCATGCCACATGGCAAGAAACTGACCTAACCCAACCAATAACTCAACGAACCTTATCTGGTTCAAAAATTCCACCTGTCAAAAAATGAGAACTGGGGAGGACGATAAGGTTTCGGTTTCTCTGTCATCTTTATCATCGCTGGCGCCGCAAAGTCGCTCATCTGATGGAAGCAGGGTTGCCTTGGGTGTCTCGTGGGAGCTTGGTGAAGGCTTTTCTTGTAGGCCGCTGGTCGTTCACGAGCTTGTAAATCCATGGACTAGTTGTATGCGCTGCTGGAGGTCCAGGCGGCCTGGTTGTGGAAGAGCCATGGTAGTCTAACAATTCTGTTTGCTGGAGTTGGGATGCTAGCTAGAGGCGTAGCTTGCATGGGTAGAGGTAGTCGGTGGAGCAGGACCGCTTCGAGCGTATGGAGGCGTTGCCTCTGTCTTGGGTAAAGATGGAGCGGCTGGTAGCCTCTAGTATGAAGGCATTGGATCGGAGACGAAGAGCTCTTATCTTGTGCTACAAAGGTGCTCGGCTGCGAGTATCATTGCTGGAACCCATGTTTGCTCAATCGTTGGCTATTGTCAGTCATGCGGGGGAGTAGTGCTCATTGAAGAAGCTTGTGTGTAGGAGCTCGTTGCGGGACTCTGGTGCTGAGGAGGCTTTGGAGGTCGGCTACATGCTAGATCATTGCGCTGCTGGCTGTTGTGGTTGTAATCGCGTAGCTTGAGCGACGGCTGTGCGCATAGGAGGATTTGTATTGCATGGAGCCTGCTCGTCGAACGAACTCTAGCTCTCGATTACGGATAGAGCTATAGCCCGTTGCTGTCGGAGTGAAGAAGCTACTCTCCTTGATAGAGGCTGGTTGGCCGTTTGCTGGTGTTTGCTGGCTGTCGATGCACAGATTTGTGCAGCCGCTATTAACTCCACAAGCTATAAGCTTTGTGCACCTCGACCCCCCTGTCAAAAGAGCTGCTCTTCCAACTGAACAATTAGAGACTCTCTTTCTCACAAGCTCTCTCTAAGAAGAAGAAGAAGAACAACTCCTCATAGATCTATCTTACAAAATAGATCTCTAAAAAGAATGAACTTTCTCTCTCTCTCTCTCTCATCAAGAATGACGGAAATATCTCAAAGCAGTGAACAGAATTTTCCTTCAATGGACGGAATTCTCTCAATCTAAAACTAAAACTAACCTATGAGAAAATATCTGCTCCTAAGGCAAGCCTACAACTAATCTAGGAGACTAGACCTAAGCTCTGATACCATGAGAAAACATGTGTGCCTCAGGATCTATGGAGCGCTCTAAGGTGGATGGAACCTATGTGGAAACATGATGAAGAGAGTGCTCATGACATGTACCTCAAGTCAATTAGGTTCCAAGATAGATTAGCTTGGACTCATAAAGAGAATCTTGAGGTAGTGCAAAGTGCTTGATTGATTTCCTTCAAATGAACCTCCCTTTTATATGTGAGGGTACTTACATCCATTTGCTTGCTCACATGTGGGATATCTCCTCCATGCCATGTGGCAGCTTTCCCTTTGCTCATACCTTTGCTCTATATGTGCTCATGGCACCATATCTCTGAACAGTTATGCCCAGACCCGCAGCATCAATGGTTCACTTTATTACTTGACCTTCATCGATGACTACAGCAGATATTGTGGGGTCTACGTTCTGAAAGACAAATCTGAAGTGTTTGCCAGATTTCAAGAATTCAAAGCCATGGTAGAAAACTAAATAGGCAGAAAGATCAAGGTCATGAGATCAGACAGAGGAGGTGAATACATGTCTTCAGCATTCATGAACTTTTGCAAAAATCACGGCATTCGAAGACAATTCACATGTGCAGATACTCCTCAGCAAAATGCAAGAGCTGAAAGGAAGAATGGGACTTTAGCAGACAGTGCTAGAGCAATGCTTAGTGAAAAGCATCTTCCGAATCAGTATTGGGCAGAAGCAATAGCTACAGCTAACTACTTGCTTAATCGGCTTCCTACCAAACTGATACAAGGTATGACTCCTTATGAAGCATTCACTGGACACAAGCCACGCATTGGGCATCTCCGCATATTTGGTTGCATAGCATATGCCCACATACATGATGATCATCGCAGGAAATCGGATGCGAAGTCATGCAAATGCATCATGGTTGGCTACAGTGAAGAAAGCAAAGCATACAAATTGTATGATCCCATCAACCGCAAAGTCATTATCTCCAGAGATGTAATCTTCGATGAGGAATCAGAATGGAAAACCTCACCTACACAGGAGATAAAAGCATCGACTTCACAGTCATCTACAGAACAGGTTGATGAAGAAGAGCAAAAATTGTCAGCAACACCCCAAGCAGTGCCACAGCAGCTCAGACGGTCTACTAGGGAAAGCAGACCACCAGCCAGATTGACATATGCTCAGAAAGGCAAAGCAATTCAGGTGGAAACCACCAACTATGCTCTTATGACTACCATCATGGCTACAGAAGAGCCAGTGTACTTCGAAGACGCAGTAGATAAGCCAGAATGGCAAACTGCTATGAATGAAGAAATGGATGCTTTGTATAAAAATAACACTTGGGAATTATGCGACCTTCCACCAGGAAAGAAGGCCATAGCCAACAAATGGGTATACAAAGTGAAGTACAATCCAGATGGCAGTATTCAGAGATACAAAGCCAGATTAGTTGCAAAAGGATTTGCACAACAATATGGCCAAGATTATGATGAGACTTATGCTCCAGTAGCAAAGATGGATTCCATACGGTTCTTGATATCACTAGCGACACTCAGTAAATGGAATGTGTATCAGCTCGGTGTCAAGAATGCATTTCTCAATGGTTATCTAGACGAGGAAGTCTACATGCAACAACCAGCCGGTTATGTTGAACCAGGAAAGGAGAACAAGGTTTTCCATCTCAAGAAAAGACTCTATGGCTTAAAGCAAGCACCCAGAAGTTGGTACAACAAGATTGACAAGTATTTTGCTGATCTGGGATACATGAAGTCCAATGCAGATCATACTCTCTACTACAAAGTTCAAGGGGAAGATATTACTATTGCACTTTTGTACGTAGATGATCTGATTGTGACAGGAAGCAAGGATAGCTTCATCAGAAAATTAAAACAAGACTTATCTGCAGAGTTCGACATGAAAGATCTTGGACTTATGCACTATTGTCTTGGAATTGAGTTCTGGAGAGATTCAGATAGCACATTCATGAGTCAGCTCAAATATGTTGACAGTCTCCTGAAGAAGTTTCATATGGCAGATTGCAAGATTGCAGCCACTCCCATGTAACAGAGTTTGAAACTTACTAAAGATTCAGAAAAGCCTACAGTCAATGACAGATACTACAGGCAACTCATTGGATCTCTTATATATTTGACAATCACATGGCCAGATATTTGTTATGCAGTAAGCTCACTAGCACAGTTTATGGCAAATCCAAAACAGTCTCACTGGAATGCAGCCAAAAGAGTCTTGAGATACATCAGAGGTACAAGACAATTTGGGATAGAATACAGAGGAAGTCATCCACGGTTGCATGGATACTGTGACAGTGACTATGCTGGAGATCATGAGACCAGGAGATCGACACAGGGATATGCATTTTTCCTTGGTCAAGGTGCTATATCATGGTTGTCAAACAAATAGCCAACTGTTTCTTTGTCTTCGACTGAAGCAGAATATAGAGCACTCACTACAGGTGCATGTGAGGCTATATGGCTCAGAAGACTATTGTCAGAAACAGATTACTTTGATGAGTCAAAGCCAACAACAATATATTGTGATAATCAATCGGCTCAAGCATTGGCCAAAAATCCAGTATATCACTCCAGGACAAAGCACATTGATGTCAGAGAGCACTTCATCAGAGAAAGAGTGTTACTTGGTGACATCACACTGCAGCATTGTGATAGCAAAGAAAATGTTGCATACATCTTTACCCAGGGGATTCGCATGGGGGAACTTATGATATCAGGTGAGTGTACAATAGGGGGTTTTTTTGAAATGAGGAATAAGCTTATACATTAGGGGTGGGGGCCCTTTTTATTTTTTCCCAATATTGAATTTAAGTTAGGGGGCCCATGCCATATTTAAGAGGGGGGGACATAGTATAGGCTACCTTGGGTAACTAGTCCAAACAAGTTTGGTTTTGTGTATGGTTTTAAATAGTGTTGGCTCTTTCCTACCGCTTTCGTAGGAAGAGCTGGGTTCTCTATGTTGCAGTGTTCCGAGGCTTTTTGTCACCTACAGATATATTGGGATTGTCGTTGTAGTATATGTGTAGCTTAGGACCTCGAGTCGTGTTCCGGTGAGAGACGTAGGCTTAAGTGTGGTGAGTAAACATAATGCAAGCATGTGTAAAAGGCACGTAAACCATTGTTGTTGGGGTAATGAAGGCTTCCGCCTTCATTGGGGGTTGTAGGGTTTAGGAGGAGTTTAAGGGTTCAGAAGGAGGTTCCAGGGTTTAGAAAGAGTTCAGGGTTAGAAAGAGTTCCAGGGTTCAGAAGGAGGTTCCAAGGTTTAGAAGGAGTTCAGGGTTAGGAGGAGGATCCAAGGTTCAGAGTAAAGTACATGGTGGAGAACTCGTCTCCCTCGTAGATCATTGAGTTTAAGGGTTTAGGAAAGCATAGGAGTGGGAGAGGAAGAAGGTGTAAGAGCATGGGTGAAGTAAGAGAGAGAGGAGGAAGGAGGAGGAGGGAAGAGGAGGAGGGGGAGGGAGGAGGAGGAGGGAGGAGGAGGAGGAGGAGGAGGAGGGAGGAGGAGGGAGGAGGAGGAGGGAGGAGGGAGGAGGAGAGGGAGAGGATGGGTTGCAGGGTTGGAGGAGAGGGGAGAAGGGTTGCAAGGTTAGGACATGCTTTTGGACGTGCAGTGCAAGGAAGCATGGACACTTGAGACAAATGCTTGGAATACCAATGTAGACTCAACACAATGCCCCAAGAGTGTGGGCTTCATTCCATTATGGGGTATTTATACAAGTTGGAGAGCTTCCCTCTCTGCATGTAACACAAAGTCGTATCACAAAGTTGTAACACAAAGTTGTGTCACAAAGTCGTAACACATTCTCTCTCTTCATGTAGAAGATGTAACACAAAGTTGTTACACAAAGTTGTTACACAAAGTCGTAACATAAACTTGTAACACAAACTTGCAACACAAAGTTGTTACACAAAGTCGTAACATAAAGTTGTGTCTAGAAGTTGTAACACAAAGTTGTAACACCTTCTCTTTCTTCATAAGTTCATGTTGGCACAGAGTCAACATACCCCCGGATCCATTTTATTACCCGTCCTCGGGTTATGGCTTATTGCGATCACGTACCTGGGTTGCCATGTTTTTAGTCCAGTGGCTGTGGAACTTGTGTCGTGCCAGACGGTCCTGCTGTAGAGCCTTAGCACCATACAATTTTTGCGCAGTTTCCAGGTAGCCTGTATCCACCATTTGCTCGAACAGAGATATGTGGCGTGCCTCCAAGAAGATCACTCTTTGGTATAGTCGGCTTGTAATCTGAGCATCAATCCGTTCATTGGGATTAAAGCTGAGTGGAGGCAAATGGGAATCAAGGTAACAAGGGACCTCCAGAATTAATGCTAATGTTTTGCAGAATATGGCACTTTGGCGAAGGAAGCGATCAATGTTGCCGCGCATTGTTTGTTCATGCTGCTGAAGTGCTCGGATCATGGCGCCTTGGATAGTCCATTCTACACCAGAGTAGGATTCGATCATTGGCCAATTAATGACTCGATCTTCAGCCAAAGTGTGTATGTTGGCTTCCCATCTTTTACGCCGTGGAACTGCATAGAACTTGGGATGGGTTCTGAGACATGGAGGTGCCCGTAAGTACTCCTTTAAGAAGCTTACATCAAAGAGCTTGGGACGGCGCCAATCAGGTTGTGGATCCAATTTGCTAATCCAAGCTTCACTTATTTGGTGCTGACGAAGATTGGTAGGGAAGTTACCCAGGGTCCATCCACCGCGAGTTTTCATATCAGGATATTTGCTCCAAAATTCCTTGATGGGGTTACTGGGAAGTGGTATCTCATCAAAATCATACTCATCATTGGAACTTGGCATGGGTGTACGAATTGGATTATCCGGATCCTGATATTCAAAATCAAATACTGCATCATTTTCTGCTGATGGCAGCACTAGAAGTGTCGGAGGTGATGACGGGGCCGGGAGAGAAGCAGGGGACATGGGGGAGAAATATGGCTGAGTGATAGTGGCGGAAGGGGGAGCAGAGGGGAGGGGGGGAAGAAATGGGCAAATGGTTTGAGCAGCTTGGTAATCCTCAAGGGTAGGATTAGCAAGGGAGGGGAAAAAGCTAGGTGTGAGGGGCTCGTAAGTTTGGGACTGTTGGGTAAGTTGAAAATGGTGAGAGGCATGAGCAAAGAGACGATGGAGGGAATAGATGTTAGGATGGAGCTCGGGGAAGGTTAAGAGGGTAGCAGCAGCAAGGGGAAGTGAGGTTATGATCTTGGCAGAAAGAGTGGTTAGATATGGGAAGTTGGATGTGAGATAGGCCTTGTCATCGTCCGACACTTCTTTTTGCTGGTGCGATGGGATGATCAGCTGCATGGGTTGGATGCCCGTTATGTCATGCCGTGCAAATAATAGGGATGGCCTTTGCAGCAACGGCAACAAACCTGCAATAACCCTGAGGGGAGGACTACCCATGAGGCAGGCATATGCAATGAAAGCATCTGTCCTGAGAGTTATAAACCCGGCATGTGTAGACAGGCAGAAGATATTCTTCTCATCTTCAGACAAGTCTTGGCAAATGATGCGCAGGGTTTTAATCCCGATGGATCGTTTCCAGTCGATTGTTGGATGAGCAGCTATGATCTTGAGTTGGAGTTGCTTCCATTGGATCAGCACGCGTGCGTGGAGGTGATCTTCCATTTGGAGAGCAGTCACAAGCTCTTCATACACCACGGTTGTGCATTGTAGTGGGTCGTCATTGTCTTGCAATGCCTCATTGTTATGCACCAGCAATTGGAGTTCAAGCTTGGAGATGGCTATTTTTTGGGAGTGCATCTCATTCATCTTTTCTTTGTACTGATGGTAGATGCTGGTGTATGCCTCTTTAAGCTTTTTCATTTGCAAGGTGACCTTTGCCTGTTGAGGGATGTCTTCAGTGGTATTGGACCATTGGTCCAAGAACTGGGCTTGTAAAGTGCTGGCCTCTTGAACAGTAGCAAGTTGGTCTTTTAAGAGTCGGCATTCCCTTGTAAGCTCATCAATGCTAAAGGCACGTACTGCCAAAGATTGTTGCATGTCTTCTAGCTTGTCCTTGCATTCCTGGAGCTCGTCTTCTTTGTGAATGAGAGTGAGTCGAGCTTGTGCCACTTCCTCTGTTTGTTGCGCATGTGCAGTTGTCAGGGAGTTATAGGAGGTCTGTAGGATTGCCATTGCTTCGACTGCCGCAGTCAGCTGTGTTTGACTTTGATGGAGGTTGGAGGTCACATCCCTTACGGCCTTCTCTTGAGCTTGGAGAGCCTGGTTCATGCGCACTTCTTCTACCTCCTTCTCATCTATCTGTGCCCGAAGAGCCTTGACCTCGATGGCGATTGCCTGGAATTGGTCTTCGATTTCTGATGCCGTCTGCCTTTCCAATTCTCTTGCATATGCTTCCTTAGCCAAGCTAGTGAAGAGTTCGGACATTTGGATCATTTGGCTAGCTTGATGCTGGAGAATGACAGATGGTGATGAGGTCTGGCGATATTGCTGATACAAGTGGTGCCCATGTAGCCATCCCGAGGGTTCTGTAGTACTTGGGGGAGGTTGTTCCAATGGCATTTCACTCCCTTGTGGACAATAGTCATACTGCTGATCTGGCACGAGCTCTCCTTGAGGCTCATCGACTGGCATGACGTCGATGGGCGGTTCGAGTGCCGATGTGGTCTCAAGCTCTGGTGCTGATCGTTCCTCAGGTTCGGGTGCCAACCTTGTCTCGAGCTCGGGTGGGTGCTGTTGGGGGAGACTTAGTGGTTGCAATTGTGCACCGAGCTGAAGCATTTCCTGAGGCAATTCTGCAATCCTGCTTTCCAAAATAGGTACTTCTGTTAAGGCATCTGTACTTATCAATGTGATAGCTGGAGCAGTTGATGATGGCTCCCATACTGGTGAGAAGGGTATGTCCAACTCCTCAATTGGCTTTGGAGACTGGGGCAGAGTCATTTCTCTTTGTTGTAGTTCCTTTTTGATGATGATAGCCAATAAGTGCGGAATTTTACATTTCTGGCCTGAAGAACCATCGAGTTTTTTGGTAAAGAAAATGACAAAGTGTTGGACCCAGTCTTGTTTGAGCTTCCTACTCAGCAAAACAAATGTGCGGAGTGGAAGGGAGCGTTCCTTGCCGTTCTTTATTCCCAGGATGGTGGATAGAAATTGTGCTGCTTCCTTGAGATGAGGGTCAAGGATTGTGCGAAGCAAGATGCCATCTCTATGGATCAGGGTACCCTTGGTGAGGAGAGTCTGTACTTCAATAAACTTTGCATCCGCAAACCTTTTAGGGTATTCGCCACCTTGCCTTGGCAAAGAGAAAGCCCGTTGAATGACTGTACTGTCGAGGATAATGTTCAGTGGGCTCTGCTGTACAGTGATTGTACCGTACTTGCCATCTGTTGCATTGCTGGAGTAGTAAGAGTGGAGAAAGTCCTTGATGTAGGTGGTCATGATAGGACTATCCTCCAAGGATTTGAGGCTCTCATGCAAATTGCCTAGACCCCGTTGCCCTAAGTAAGATGTTGCTTCCTGGGAAAGAGCATAAGTCGAGGTGGGTGGCCAGACAAGTTCCAATGATTGGGCCTTGTTAACAGTTGTGCACGCCGGCTGTGACTGGGGTGGCATTTGTTCTGCTTGGGCATGCACTGAATCTTCTCCGGAGCTATCGCTTTGGACCACGAATGTCTGTGGTCTCCGTGGTTGAGAGGATGTAGAGGGCTGCGAACTCGGGAGGGGGTCTCGTGGTTGAGGTGGTGGGCTCTTTCTGCGCATCCTCTTTAGTGGCGGCATCTTTTCTGAACCTGCATCCATGTACATGTAGTGTACCATTGATCATTACATTGATTGGCATGCCTGTATGACCTTTCTATGTGGGTGTGGGAGAGAGATCTTTTTTTTTTTTTTTTTTTTTTTTTTTTTTAAAATACATCTTTTGAGAGGGTGGAATGAAAGTGTGTTGTACAATTATTCATGCAATCATCTATGTGTCTAAGCGAAAGCGTGTGAGTGCACGTGACCTAGTAGCTAAGTAGGGACTAACTATATGCTTTTTTTGCTGGGATTTTCATAGGGCAGCTAGAACTCATTCACCAATCCTGAGCTCTAGGTAAAATCGATTGAGGCTACCTATATGTGCGAAGACGTACATATGCAAGTGAGTGCTCGTGATACAATCTAATCCTAACTAAGGAAGACTTGGTTTCCCAAATCTTCATTTTTGTCGGGGATGGCTCGCGTGTTGATGTAGTAGCGCTTCAGTCGGCTCCCGTTTATTGTTGTGTTGAATTGGACTCCATCGAGTGTTTCAAGTAGCACAGCTCCAATGGGATTCATCTTTCGTACTCGGTAGGGTCCTTGACCTAGATACTTCAATTTGCCTTTGTGTACTTTGGCATTGTATAACAGGACTAAGTCGCCTTCCTTGATGTTTTTAGCTTTCAGATTCCTGTCAAACCATGCCTTTCTTCGACGTTTTTCTGTTGTCATGGCATGATAAGCGACTAGTCTTGTCTCTGTATGCTTTTCCAACTGACAGAGCCTTTCTTTCAAGGACTCATGATCACCCATGCGTTCCTGTATTGCGATGCGCAGACTTGGTATTACAAATTCGAGTGGGACCACGGCTTCAAGACCGTACACCAATTGAAAAGGTGTGTTCCCTGTACTGACCTTGAATGTGGTTCTGTATGCCCATAAGGCTGCATTCAGTTTCTCTGCCCAATCAGAGCGCTGCGGTTCTACTACCTTGGTGAGGATATTGCATATGATTTTGTTTGTGGATTCTGCTAATCCATTCCCTTGGGGGTAGTAGGGTGTGCTTTTTCTATGAATGACCATGAAGCCAGACAAGAGTTCTTGGATTACCTCATTGACAAAATGTGTGCCTCTATCCGACACAATTTCAAGGGGGCATCCGAATCGGGTGATCACATGTTCGTACAAGAATCTTGCTGTGCTTTTGGCATCTGCCTTTCTGACTGCTTTAGCTTCAGCCCATTTTGTAAAGTAATCAGTGGCCACAATGATGTAGCGTGCCTGTGTTCCTTTTGCTGCTGGATGTATGGGACCCACATAATCAATCCCCCATTTTTCAAATGGCTGTTGTGCAACAATTGTTGTTAGGGGATTGAAGTCTTTGTGTTGTGGTTTAATAGTTCGTTGGCATACATCACAGCCTTTTACATATTCATAGGCATCTGCCCACAGTGTTGGCCACCAGTAGCCTGCGAGGAGAACTTTTCTTGCTGTGGCTTCCCCTTGGAAGTGTCCTCCTGCAATGCCTTCATGAACTTCACTCAGGATTGGCAGGATCTCATGAGGCATTACACATCTTCTTAATATCTGGTCCTTGCCCATCTTGTATAGTTGTCCTGCAATGAGTTGATATGGTGCAGCCTTTAGAATCAATTTTCTGGCATCTACTGCTTTCATGTCAAGGGGTGGTCTTCCTGCCATCAAGTACCCAATAATATCTCCACACCATTCTGGAACAGCATCTATTTGAAATAGTGTGGCATCTAGTAAGTCATCTTCTACTCCAGTGGCTTCTTCTCCTGTCTTTACTCGAGACATGTGATCGGCAATGTAGTGTTGGGCACCTTTGCGGACCACAATTTTGAAGTTGAATTCTTGTAGCAAGAGGAGCCATCTGGTTATTCTTCCTGTGGTACACGGACGGTTCACAAGATAAAGCAATGCTTGATGGTCGGTGTAGAAGACAAAATCATTTGCAAGGAGATAGTGCCGAAATTTCTTTACACTGTACACCATTGCTAGGGCTTCTCTTTCTGTGGTTGTATAGTTGATCTCTGCATCATTGAGTTGTCGACTGGCGAAGTAAACTGGGTAGTCTTTCTTATGTTCACCAGGTTGACAAAGCACACTCCCAATTGCATACTTGGATCCATCAGTATGAACATGAAAATCAATATCCCAATTGGGAGATAGAAGGATGGGTGCTGTGATTAGGCGCCACTTTAAAAGCTCAAAGGCTTGGTCGCACTCTTCGGTCCATAAGAACTCCACTAATAATTTGTAAAGTGGTCTAGCTATCATGGCATACCGCAATATAAATCTTCTATAATAGCCGGCATGTCCCATAAAGACCTGTACACCTTTGGAATTTGTAGGAGGAGGCAATTCCATGATGATTTTGATTTTGTCCATGTCAGTTGCAA
This sequence comes from Dipteris shenzhenensis, assembly GCF_047967505.1. Lineage (NCBI taxonomy): Eukaryota > Viridiplantae > Streptophyta > Polypodiopsida > Gleicheniales > Dipteridaceae > Dipteris > Dipteris shenzhenensis. The sequence goes on from NC_141612.1 coordinate 19,949,409, forward strand.
TCCCATGTTGAGAGACGATGTGTCCTAAAACAACTCCGTGGGTGACCATGAACTGGCATTTTGTTGGATTTAGGGAGATGCCATACTCCCTGCATTTGATTAGTACTTCTTCCAGACATTTGAAGTGGTCCTGTTTGGTTGAATGGATGCACAAATCATCCAAGAACACCTGTAAAAACTTATTCAAAAATGACTTGAAAGCTGTGAACATGACTCGCTGGAATGTGGCTGGGGCATTACAAAGGCCGAATGGCATGACTCTATATGCAAAAATTCCCCATTCTGTAGCAAATGCTGTTTTTGATTGGTCTTGAGGAGCAATTTGTACCTGGTTATAGCCACTGAAGCCATCCAAGAAGCTGTAGATTTCGGATCCTGCCACCTTTTCCAACACTGTTTCTGTTAAGGGTAGGGGGTAGTGATCCCTAATTGTGGCGGCATTCACATTTTTCAAGTTTACGCATATTCTGAGCTTCTTGTTGCGTTTAGGCACAATGACAATGGGTGAAACCCAATCAGTGTGCTCTATCTCGTAGATGAATCCGGCATCTAGGAGTTTTTCCAGCTCGTCATAAACCATGGTGCCATATTTAGGATTTGTGCGATAAGGTCCACATACCTTAGGGCGAGCACCTTCCCTTATAGGGATCGTGTGAACTGCCACTTCTGGTGAAATTCCTTTCATCTCTTTGTATGACCATGCGAGGCAGTCACGGTATTCCATTAGGAGGTCTTTGAGTTTGATTTCATCTTCTTGACGGAGCTGTTTCCCAATGAAAACCAACTTTTCTTCCTCCCCTTCAAGGGCGAGGTTTATTGTGCGTGTTTTTGCCGGTCCCTCATAGATTGGAGTTTCTCCAATGCTATCGGTTTCTTGAACTTCAGATTCTCTGATTGGTCTTGGCATTGCTATTGGTGCATTACCACTTGTATAATTCTTAAAGTATTCCGGCACTTCTCGAAGATCGGCCTCTGATGGGGTTGAACTAGCTTGAGATGTGTCATGAGTACTGGGTGGCATAGTTGCATTTAGTAATTTGTTAGGCTCTTCTTTCCTTTCTTTTTCTGAAGTCTCTGGATCAAGCTTCATCCGCACATGTGGCTTATATTTCCGAAACTTCTTACGTTGGGAACTGTGGGGTAACTTTTCCACTGGCAAGGTGTTTCCAAGTAAGGGTTCATGTGCTGCACATACTCCTTCCAGTCCTTCAGGGGACCATTCAAGAGGTGGTGGTTTTGACTTTGAGGGGACTGCCTTTGCAAGATACAATTCTACAATCCGTGTTTGGACTCGTTCGAATTCATTGAAGTGCTCGGCCTTGGCTCTTCTGCGATTTCCTCCTGCAGCTTTCTTGCGGGATCGTCTGCTGTTATGCAACTGTGGAGGTTCAACCTTTGGGAGCTCAACTGCCATTAGGGCATGCAGAATGGCTAGGTCATTATCAAAGATTTGATCTTCAATTGCAGCATTCGCAGCCTCTGTTTCAAGGTCCCAAGGAAAATCGGAGTCATCATTGGTATGGGTACCTTCTTCAGGTTCATTATCCCATTCGAGGTCAGCCATAAAGAAAGGCATCTCTAGATCGATTGGTTCTTCATGTGTCAGTGGAGGATCAACCTGTAGTGTGTTAACATCTATCTGTGAGAAGATGGGGTCTAATGAATGGCAGTTGTCGATGGTTGCCAATGTTTGTATCCAGTTATTGACATTGCTTTGTGAGTCACCTGCTATGGCATGCTGTTGCAAGGGATCTGATTTGCTCGAGATTGTCGTGGAAGATGGGTCATCCAATGCTCTAGGAACAATGGGTTTAATAACTCCTGTCCCCACATTCACCCTGACTGCAGTGTCTCGATTCTGGATTGTCAATCTATCCGTTCCCCAGTCATGGAGGACTGATGCTTCCCGTAACCAAGGACGTCCCAGTAAGATTTGATAGGATTTTTTGGGGAGATCCAAGATTGTGAATTGAAGGGAAAAGCGGACTCCTGCGATCTTTGTGGACACACCATTCACTATTCCCAAGGGTTTAGCCCGTGAATCATCGGCAAGGCGTATGTTGAAATTAGCCTTTTGCATTGGTGGGAGACCCCATTCTTCGTAAAGCTCCTTTGATAGGACATTGACACCTGCGCCACCATCCACTATGGCTTGGATTTCATTATATGCCTTGTGGATCAAAGGCACAGTGATGTTGCGTATGTCATCTTTCTCACCCATCCGCACAGGGATATCATCAATGTCGTTCATAGGTGGAGAGGGATTTGCGAGTTCAATCCATCCTTTGAAACTCTCCCAGAGATTGGGACAATTTCGTAAGAGGATTCCGATGGGAATGGACACAGGGCAACTCAGGATGCTAGAGAGTGCAGCTCCTTCAAGTTGACGGGGTGGTACATTCTGTTGTGGAGTCTGTTGTTGGAACAAAGGCTCGAGTACAGTATCAATACTTTGTGGGGCCAAGTCATGGAGTGGGTCTTGAGCTTGTTTCTGAGCCTCAAATTGAGCTTGTTCATTTTGGACCCATTGCTGAAGTGCCTGAAAACGAGCCTTCTCCACCTCTGCATTCGGGAATGGAGCTTCTTGTATTCGAGGCTCGGGAGTGGATGTGGATGAGCTCGGCTGCTCATTGCTTGGCGGAGGTGGAGGCACTTGTGCTTTCTTTCTCAGAAGTCGCTTCGGTTGGATTGGAATGATAGGGTCCTTCGTGGCCTCTTTCTGTTGGCGTGTAATTACATTGATAGGTTGTGACCTTAGACTTGCCGGCGGACCCAGACTTTGATGGTCCACCCCAATGATGCCGATGGGGACGTCAGGCTTAACCTCTGTTTGTTCTGGGACCTTATTTTTCATGGGACAATCCATACAGGCATGTCCTATGCCACAATCTCTGCAAAGTGGTTGGAAAGTAGCTGGGCTACCGCGATGAGGGCACTCTGCGATTCTATGATTTTCTCCACAACCGTAACACTTGATTGGTGCTCGAAATGTGTTGGGTCGCACTTGATTTGCATAGACTGGTATTAGACCCTCTGCACCTTCTACATAGTACACTGGGTACTCTGCTTCATACTCAAATAGCGAGTCGACTTCCTCGGCTTGTAATTGATGTATTGGAACTGCCTGAGGAGCTGGATTTGCTGCTCTTGGATACGGTCGTGGATTCGGATTCCTGAGTAGTTGGGGGACTTGTGTCCGAACGGGTACAGGATTTAGTCTCGGAGCTGGGGGTGCTTGTGCAAGTGCCGGTTGCCTGTATACTGGCATGGGTGCCGCTTGGTATTGTGGTGGTCGAGGCGGATTGTTGCGCATGTTGAAGATGCAACTGGTCTCATCATGGCCGCCGACGACACAGATATGGCACCACAACCGTGGCGGTGGATTTGCTTGTGCATTGATTCTTGCTCTTAGGACTGGGCATTCATTTGCTGTATGATTTGCCAAGCAGTGTGGGCACCAGACATTTTCTCGCCGTGGATATGTTTGAGTTGGCGGCTGAGACAAGTGAAGTTTTTGATCCATGGCCTGCATCATATCTTCTTTCAGCTTCAAGGTCATGGCCTCGAGGCGATCTTCATTGGATGGTTCGGCAATGTCCTTTGATTTACCTTTTTTCGAGCGCTTATCTTGTGTATTGGATCTAGCATCATCACTGCTAGTGTCTGAATCTGTCATGCCATCTTCGATGTCAATGGCTGCCGCATGAGCAGCACTGAATGTTTCATAGCTACTTATCTTTTTCATCTCCTTGCGGATTTTCTTTCTGAGGCCTGCTATGAACCATGCCGTGAGGTGCTTTGCATCTGGGCGTGGGTCACATTTGGCGATCAATCTCTTCATCTTTCCCAGGTATGTGCGTACATCTTCCCTCCGGCCGATCTTGCTGAGTTGGAGAGCGGGATCATCTTGTAGCCTTTCCGTTTGAAAGCGACGTTTGAATTCGGTTTGAAGTAGGTCCCATGTGGCACGTTCTTCCACAAGAAGGTCGAGGTACCATTCTGACGCCTCATCAGTTAAGGCCATTGGAAACCAAGCCACCTTAGTTTCATGGGACTGATCACCACCTGCTCGACATGCGGCATCAAAATGTTGGAGGAAGCGAGCAGGGTCTCCCCTACCATTATATTTGGGAAGTTCCAGTTTTCCCAAGGGGCGTCGGCCGTGATTGTTGTGATTTCGTCGATTGAAGAAGTTGTCAGCCTCGGCATCGAGCTCAATGTCCCCATCATGCTCAGGACGACGTCCAGCCATGTTGGGGCGTGGAGGAGTTAAAGGAAGTTGTTGAATCTCAGGGGGGAATTCGAGGTAGAGGATTGGCGGGGGCGGTTGTTGCAGTGGAGTTAGTTGCGGATTGGGCGAGCGTTGGAGTCGAAGTCGTTGGCCGGAACGTAACTGCATGCAGATGGTGCGTGATTTGCCGGGGATATCGCTACCCCAAGTGCGGATGTGGAGGTGGTGTCGTTAGGAGAGTTAGAGTGATGTTAGTGTGTGTAGGGACCGTCGTGTTAATAATGTGCCTAGGATTGTCCTACGTGTGTAGGGAAATGTGCCGGTGCAGACGGATCGTTAATCGGAGGTCGCGGCGTGAAAATACGAGTGAATTAATGCAAAATGAGGCCCACACGGGGGCGCGAACGAACGTGTGCTAGGGATGCCGAAATGGTGTGCAATGGGCTGGAAAAATACCCCGTAACGTGGTGTTTCCGTGTGTGAAATCTGGGTTCAAACGGGGTTCAATTTGGGTCCCAAACGGATGAGTTTCGAGGGGTTAAAGGAGGGGTAAATGTGGCGTTTGGGGGGTCCTAATGGTGGTGTGAATGGACTTTAAGTCCAACCGAGGGGTTGAAACCAAGTGACTCTAGTTAGAGTAACTAACCTAGATCCTCCCAGTTACGGTAACTGGAAGGTTTAACTAACTGTAGTTAGATACTAACTGTAGTTAGTCTAACCTAACTGAGGGCTAACTAAACTAACCTAACCTCAAGTACTTCTAACCTAACCTACGTAGCTAATCTAACTGAGGTTAACTATCTAACCTCGGGTTAACTAACTGTAGTTAGTACTAACCTAACTGTAGTTAGATACTAACTGTAGTTAGTACTAACCTAACTGTGGTTAAACTAACCCTAGAGTTAATGTTAGGTTAGGGTTAGTTTGGTTAGGTTTAGTTAGTTTTTTTTTTTTTTTTTTTTTTTGTGGGGGGGGGCTGCCCGACGGCGGCGCCCGCAGAGGGGGGGGGGGGGGGGTTTGACGCGGCGGGGGGAACGGGGGAGGGCGAGGGGGGTGCGAGGGGGGTTGCGAAGGGGAGGGCGAGGGGGGCGAGGGGGGTGCAAGGGGGGGTGCGAGGGGGTTTGCGCGGGCGGGGGGCGCGGGGTGGCGGCGAGCGGGGGGCGGCGAGCGGGGAGGGCGGCGGGCGGGGGGCGCGGGGTGGCGGGCGGGGGGAGCGCGGGGCGGGGCGGGTTGGGGTTGGGCGGGGTGCGCGGGGCGGCGGCGGGGGGAAGCGGGGTCGCCGCGGGGTCGCCGCCGCGCGGGGGGCGGCGAGCGGGGAGGGCGGCGGGCGGGGGGCGCCGCCGCGGGCGAGGGCGGCGCGGGGAGCGGGAGCGGCGGGCGGGGGGCGCCGCCGCCGCGCGGGGAGCGGCGAGCGGGGGGCGCCGCCGCGGGCGAGGGCGGCGCGGGGTGGAGGGTCGCGGGTGGCGCCGCCAGGTTGCGGGCGGGGGCGGCGCTGCGTGCGCCGCCGGGGGGTGGGGGGTCGCAGGGGGGTGGACAGAGGAGAGAGGGGGATGGGGGGACGAGAGGGGGAGGGGGGGTGAGGGGGATGGGGGAACGAGAGGGGGAGGGGGGTGAGGGGGATGGGGGGACGAGGGGAGTAAGGGGGAGAGAGAGAGAAGGGGAGTAAGGGTGAGGGGGATGGGGGGACGAGGGGAGTAAGGGGGAGGGGGGTGAGGGGGATGGGGGGACGAGGGGAGTAAGGACGAGGGGAGTAAGGGGGAGATGGTAGTGAGGGGGAGGGGGAAGAGGGGGAGGTGAGGGGGGGGGGTGAGGGGGAGGTGGAGATGAAGGGGGAGGTGGAAGAGGGGAGGTGGTAGTGGAGGGGGAGAGGGGGGAAAGATGGTGGTGGAGGGGGAGAGGGAGGGGGGTGGTGGAGGGGGGCTTAATAGTGAGGGGGAGGGGGAGATGAGAGGAGAATGGGGAGGGGGGTGAGGGGGATGGGGGGACGAGGGGAGTAAGGACGAGGGGAGTAAGGGGGAGATGGTAGTGAGGGGGAGGGGGAAGAGGGGGAGGTGAGGGGGGGGGGTGAGGGGGAGGTGGAGATGAAGGGGGAGGTGGAAGAGGGGAGGTGGTAGTGGAGGGGGAGAGGGGGGAAAGATGGTGGTGGAGGGGGAGAGGGAGGGGGGTGGTGGAGGGGGGCTTAATAGTGAGGGGGAGGGGGAGATGAGAGGAGAATGGGGGGAGGAGGTGGAGGGGGAGAAGGAGGAGAGAGGGGGAGAGGGGGAGGTGAGGGGGAGGTGGAGATGAAGGGGGAGGGGGAGAGGGGGAGATGGTGGTGAAGGGGGAGGAGGAGATGAAGGGGGAGGGGGAGAGGGGGAGATGGTGGTGAAGGGGGAGGGGTAAAAGAGCAACAAAAAAAACCGAAAGACGGAACTTGAAAAGCAAGGCGGAGTGGTTACCTGACGCTCTCCAAGTCTTTCTCGATGGAACGGGATTGTTGCGGAACAATGGACGGTGGGTGGAAGGCTAGGTCATCGCTGCGAGAAGGGCTCGATGTCACTTACATGGCGAGGATAGGAGTAAGGGGGCGGTCGATGGAGAGGGAGGAGTGTCTTGCGTGGGGCTCGGAAGGAGGAAGAGAATGGAGGCAAAAGTGAAAGATGAAGAATGAGGGGGGGTGGAGTAGGTTTTTATAGGTTTGGATTTTAGGTTTAGGGTTTAGGTTTAGGGTTTAACCCTAAACTCTTCCCGAGCCATAACTTTTTATGGAGAGCTCGGTTTGCCTTTCTGTAAAAAGGTAAAATGATCGTAATTGAAAGCTCTACGCAACCGTATCCACTACCTAGCCTAATTGTACATCATGTGGCTTTTATTTAAGAAATTAAGAAAATTTCTTAAGGTAGTACCCCAAAGTGGATGTTTGGGGTTGATATGTTTGGCTAGATTTGGAAAAATTTTTACTCTCCTTGCCCTTGAGTGGTATGTGCATGAAAGTTTGAAGTAGTGACTTGCTTTACACCTACCTACGCATGTTTACTCGCTACTTGAGACGCTAGTCTCCCCAGCAACGGCGCCAAATGTTGGCTCTTTCCTACCGCTTTCGTAGGAAGAGCTGGGTTCTCTATGTTGCAGTGTTCCGAGGCTTTTTGTCACCTACAGATATATTGGGATTGTCGTTGTAGTATATGTGTAGCTTAGGACCTCGAGTCGTGTTCCGGTGAGAGACGTAGGCTTAAGTGTGGTGAGTAAACATAATGCAAGCATGTGTAAAAGGCACGTAAACCATTGTTGTTGGGGTAATGAAGGCTTCCGCCTTCATTGGGGGTTGTAGGGTTTAGGAGGAGTTTAAGGGTTCAGAAGGAGGTTCCAGGGTTTAGAAAGAGTTCAGGGTTAGAAAGAGTTCCAGGGTTCAGAAGGAGGATCCAAGGTTTAGAAGGAGTTCAGGGTTAGGAGGAGGATCCAAGGTTCAGAGTAAAGTACATGGTGGAGAACTCGTCTCCCTCGTAGATCATTGAGTTTAAGGGTTTAGGAAAGCATAGGAGTGGGAGAGGAAGAAGGTGTAAGAGCATGGGTGAAGTAAGAGAGAGAGGAGGAAGGAGGAGGAGGGAAGAGGAGGAGGGGGAGGGAGGAGGAGGAGGGAGGAGGAGGAGGAGGAGGAGGAGGGAGGAGGAGGGAGGAGGAGGAGGGAGGAGGGAGGAGGAGAGGGAGAGGATGGGTTGCAAGGTTGGAGGAGAGGGGAGAAGGGTTGCAAGGTTAGGACATGCTTTTGGACGTGCAGTGCAAGGAAGCATGGACACTTGAGACAAATGCTTGGAATACCAATGTAGACTCAACACAATGCCCCAAGAGTGTGGGCTTCATTCCATTATGGGGTATTTATACAAGTTGGAGAGCTTCCCTCTCTGCATGTAACACAAAGTCGTATCACAAAGTTGTAACACAAAGTTGTGTCACAAAGTCGTAACACATTCTCTCTCTTCATGTAGAAGATGTAACACAAAGTTGTTACACAAAGTTGTTACACAAAGTTGTTACACAAAGTCGTAACATAAACTTGTAACACAAACTTGCAACACAAAGTTGTTACACAAAGTCGTAACATAAAGTTGTGTCTAGAAGTTGTAACACAAAGTTGTAACACCTTCTCTTTCTTCATAAGTTCATGTTGGCACAGAGTCAACAAATAGTGACAAGGAAAGTAATCTAAATTTTCTTATTGTGTAATCTAAATTTTTGAGAAAGAACGCAGATTTAAGGAAAGGGGGGGACATAATAGAATTTTGGTGGTATCTTATAAGCTTAAATAGGGGTGTTTTATCATCATACATGGATCTTAAATAGGGGGTTTTCTTGAAGTTCATGCACGCAGGTGACGTCCCCCTTTAATGAAGAGTGAATCCCCCGGGCATCTTTACCAAACCACTCGGTAAAGAGCTATTCGAGAAACACCGACTAGCTCTTGGTTTGATGCAGAGGAAGGACATTCCCATTAAAGGGGTGTGATGGAATGTAATGCTCAGTCCTTCTTCGATTCCCCAGAATCATCATCTTGAGGGAAGCCCTACTTCATGATGTTGATCTTGAGGGAAGGTATTGAGAGTTCACGCTCAACATCATGTGATCATGTGTGCAGAGCACCATCACGTGATCATATGTGCATAGCACTAACCTTATAGAGTGCTATAAAGGAAAGGGTTAGATTCCCTAACCCTAACCCTAAAAGGGTTTGTATATATTCTATTTTTTCAACTAAATCTAGTGTACAGTTAGTCATTTGTGGTGTGCTCTCTAGCTGTGCCCTCTCTCCTCATCTCCACTCTTCTCCTCTCCCCTCTTCATATTTTGTCACACCTAGAATCACACATTACAACCCAATCTTATGGAACTCGGTTTTTTAAAACCACATCATCCATAACCTACTTTTCCTCATGGAAAGATTGGTGCATGCGTGGTCAAATTCTTTCAATAATAGAGCAATTACCTGTTTTACTCACGTCCACATTTGTGATGATGAAAAGGCCTACTAATTTTATCGAGAAAAGGGACGAAACCCCTTGTCTCTATCTACAGCATACTCACTCGCAATATATTGAGATTGAGTGATGTTTGAGATCCAGGTGCTAATCTTTGCTCATGTGTGTAGTTTGTTGTTGATTTGTTGAGATTATGCTATGTAACCTCTCTAACCAACAATAGCCTGGCACTTCTTCTAAGGTAGGAGGGTGAATCCGTGTGTGTGTGTGTGTGTGCACGTGTGTGTCAGCATTATATATATATATATAATGTAACATATTATACAATATATAATATAATATAGTATATCATATATTCTCTCTCTCTCTCTCTCTATATATATATATTTATTTATTTATTTATTTATTTATAATTATATATCATATTATTTTATATTTTAATATTTTATAGCTTACATAAGATAATATTATATTATATACAATATACTACCTGTGATGTGTGTGAACTTGTGTCAGTGAAGGCCCAGGCTTTCTCCATGTCAATTGGAGGCATTATGTACATGAGATATTAGCCAGGCACTCGCCATGTATGGTGCCGAGGGGAGGTTATTCTGACACTTTGCTCTATGTCACAATGCTTGTGCATTGTCATCAGGCCATGTTAACGTGCCATCGTATCCCCATGCCATTCAACATGCACCATCGCCTCTACCACATCATGCTGCCTTTGCCGACTTAGGCTGCCTCTGCCATACGTGGCCTTTCGCCCCTGCCAAATGTCCTATCTCTCTCTTTGTCTCTGGCTTCAGCTTGCTATTTCTCCCAGTGATACTACCATGTGTTAGTCCCACCCCTCTATATCGTGGGCATTTACATTATATTTGATCTAGAGTAGGGTAAAGATGTGATCTATTGAGCTTTTCATTTATTACTACTTGGAGGTTTCTCATCATAAACACTTTCTTGTCATTTTGGTCTGACTTGCTAATCATGTAGGTGTGCTTAATATGTAAAAGAAAATGTTGAGTCAATGTTTCTTTCTCTCTTATAAGCTTATATCTTCCTTGACTTGCTCATCATGTATTCAACACTAGCTTCACTTTCACAAGCTGGTCCATCCTATGGAAGGTAAGAACTTGCCAAAGGTTTTGTGTTGTTAACATGCTAACATGATTTCTTTCAATGTTTCTTTTCTATTTAGCTTTGATATCAATACTTCTTGGATGTGTTACTTCACATATGCAAAGGCGCTTCTCACATGTTTCCTTGTCATTTTCAAGGCACTCGTTTGTTCCGAGGTTGAGCTCAAATGTTCTCTTTGATCACACTCAGTTGTGTCTTCAAGTACATGCAGGTTTGCACAGGTGCCTAGATACAATCCAATGGACTAAATGCACATTGCATACCTATAGGATGAGTACATCTGCTTTCTTTTTCATAATCATCTATATTTACGAGTGCATGCAAGGTCTTGCTGGACCAACGGTTTGTTGCTTCTTTATTGATTAACTTATTGATGATTTATGGTATGTATTTTCTTATTGATTCACCTTATTTCTTTCTTTTTTTTAATACGGGTTTATATTAATATGGAGGCAACTATATTTACAATAGTAAAAAAAGACCAACATATTTCCGATAGAATTTTTGCTCATTATCCGAGCCTATTATACCAAAAACTATCCTTTCAACAAAAGATCCAGAAGTACGAGAAGAAACAAAGAGGAATAGGGAACTGTGCCATCTCCTACGGCTCTTCCTTTGGCGCCAGGTGAGCAACCACTTGTATAACAATCATGCCTGGAATGCTAGGATAGGGGCATGGCTTACGGTTGAGGTCTGGGCTCTAGAGGTTTGAGTCGGGAGGAGTAACTTCATTACAAATCTTGAACATAACTCTGGCAGTCATTCCGTGCCACCGGTCTCTTGTAAACAACCAAGGGAGGGTGTGCCAATGGAGAGGGTGTAACACAGGTCGGCAAAGCATGTTGGGGATTGGTGGTGGGGGTGGGGGGAGTCTGAGTCATAGGGGAGGCAGGGAGAGTTTGAGTTGTAGGGGAGGCAAGGAATAGTTGACCCGAGGGCATGTGGTAGTACAGCATTGGAGCTTTGGCTATCGATGTTGCCTGGCTATGGGGAGGGGCCATCTGTGCAGTGGTGGTCGTGGGGAGCTCTTCTTTTTCAACATGTTTCTACAGCTGGGCTAGCAGAGCAGTCTCCTTCGTAAAATGTTATCATTTTTACAGCACTCCTAAATTTGCTGCTACTGCAGTCGTGATATCTTTTCAAGATTTGCTCCTCTTTCTTGTGTTCACACATACGTTCATTACAATTTCGTTAGTACAGATAATGACTTTACCAAAAACCTTAGCGCATCTCTGAGCCCATAGAGCCCAAAGAATGGAGCTACATATAATGTTCCAATTTTTCAGGGACCTTGTTGGTCTGTCACCCAATAGAAGGCAAGCATAATTGATCGAAAAGAAACCAAACTATTTGTGCATAGCATCCCAAACTTCTCTAGAAGACTTGCAAAGACTTGCAGTTTAGAAATAGGTGGGGGATATCTTCCTGTGCTCTGGTACATCTTTGGCAATAACCATCTCCTTGACCAATTATCAGTGCTCATTTGGCTATCCAAACACCTTTGTGCATAATGAGCCATAAGAGACAGGCCTCTTTTTTTGGAATTTCCCTGTCCCACATTCTTTCGAATCTTTTAGACCACACTTTCCACGTCTGTTCTCAACCACTTCCAATTCAAATGAGCTAGTATCTCTTTCTACCCTTCAACCCGGGGGGGTCACTATGTATAAACCCTCTATATCACGTGCGTTCATGGCCTATATTTAAAGTCCCTTATCAGTAAAAAATTTCATTAATAAAATGTACCCCTTTTCTATACAAATCTATAAATTTTTTCCAAAACTATTTTAAATAGTCCCTTATGTATATTTATTTCTGTAAATTTCAGAAATAAAAAAAATCCTTCTGTTGAACTCACGTGATAGGGTTACATATGATGAGTGACCCCCCCGAGCCCTTCAACAAAGATGGGGATACGGAAAAGTTCAGTTTGGCCTACTGTGACATGAAGTTGGGGGTAATAAACTTCATGCACCTCTTCACTTCCTGTTGCTTTCGAACTAACAGCCAAAGATATTTATCATTGAGAATGGGACATTAGAAAACAAACTTTTATGCCAAGATACCACACCATACTTTCCTCCCTCAGATGAGAATGAAGATGGTAACATCCCAAGTGATGTTGTAATCAAGCATAGGGAGAAGGAAACGATCAGCAGAGGCCATAATCTCAGCAAGCCGGTCTGCGCCGAAAAGAAGAGCGATACGTTGTTGAAAGAAGATCTTGCGACTCAACATGACATGAACTGATATATATCGAGGAGTTTGAAGGGGCTGATTAGGTCGGATGGGTAGATTCTGAGGAAACATTGCACCTCCTTCATAGATACCTTTACACTTAGCTCAAAACACTCTACAAATTGTCATTAGACACAGAGGCCTATAACTTTCAGTAGAGACATGATATCAGAGACTCAAGAACACAAAGAGATGCGTCTTGAGATGAGCTTCGCGCTGATATAAGTTTCATTGAAAACAGACAGACCGTTGAAGAGATATGGACAGTTTACTGGGAGGGGGTAAAAACTATCATGAAAACAGACTGTCAAACACAGAGACTCATAACTATTTGCTGCAGTATCTGATTCAAGATCTAAGTAAAGAGACATGCATCTTAAAGATAACTTCGCGTTGATATATGTTTTGTAAGAAACAGAGAAGCGGCCAAAAAGTTATGGACAGTTTACTAGACGGGGGTAAAAACTGTCATGAAAACAGACTATCAAACACAAAGACTCATAACTTTTTGCAGCAGTATTTGATTCAAGATGTGATCAATAGAAAGATGCGCTTTGAAGAGAGCTTCACACTGATATAAATTTTATTACAATCGGACTACCGAGCAGAAAGTTATGAGAAAAATACTAACAGGGGGTCAAATTGTCATGAAAACTACCCTCCACCCAGGCTAATTTCGCCTGAGCAGGATGCTCCCTCAAGACTCCACTTTCATCAACAATCCACCCCTCATAGATTTCGCCTAGAAGAGGGGAAGAAGTTTGCATGGTGGCTCGGAAAACAGATGGACCATGTATGCACAGTGAGCGGCCGAATAGAAAGAACTTTTAAGGCTTTAAAAGAGAAAAGGGACGAGACACTCAAGAGAGAGAGAACCTGAAGTGACCTTCATTACAAATAGAGTGAGAATCCACTTCAACACTACAAACACAAGGGAGAAGAAGAGGTTTCATACATACAAGAGGGAGCGGAAGCTCCAAGACTACTCATAGAGAGAGAGAATAAACTAGAGAGAGATGGACTCAAGAGTCTACATAAGAGAATATCTACAAGAGGGAGAGAAGGCTCATGGAAGAGGCTTGGGGAGACTAGAGCTACAGCAACATGAGGCCTAATGGTGGAAGAGATTGATGAACAAGGGAGAGGAGGGCTCCTTTTATAGAGATTTTGTTACCCTCCTTCACCCATTTACAATTGCTGCCTGTAGATTCCTTTCCCCATCAATCACATAAGCACGTATGTCACCATCCATGTCCTTTTTGGCTACTCTTGCCATGTGTCCCATCACAAGATGCTCAAGACTCTTAACGTATTGAGAAAGTCAAGAGTCTTCTCACATGGATAGGGACCCTCTCTTTTCCACATGTCCACATCCTCCTTATTCCACATAAAAGTTCTAGAAGGATTCCTCTTGACTTCACACTCCTCCACATGCCTTCCACACGCTTGGCATGTGGCTTCTCTTATATTATTGGAACACATGGACATGAGCCCACCTCTTTATATGACTCACTCTTCCTATTTTCTAAAAAACTCATAATATCCCATACACAAATAACTCTCACCCCATACCAAGGTATTTATAATTCATACCTATGGTATTTACAATGAGCCATTCCACTCATCCTCTCAATCCCATACAATATCATAGAAAATAGAAATAAGTGAGAGCCACTAGGCTATCACTTGATACTCAAACTCTTATCAAACATAAAGAAAAACAATATCAATGCCAAGTTAAAAATATCAATTTTTGGCGTCACATCTTTCCCCCCCCAGCAGATCCTCTCTAGTACAGAGAGGGTCTGCTGGCCCTTAAGGTGGTCGAGCATAGAAGAATTTAAGGCGATACTCATTGGTGTGTCCGGGTATCACCATGCCATCAATATCCTCAAGCTGATAGGTTCCATTCATGACATTCATATACATCCTTATGGAGGCATGGCCAAAAGTAACCAATCTCTGGTTCTGTTGTGGAGTTAACCCTCGAGGAAACATGCCTTCTTCCACATATTGCTAAACATCTTGTAGTTTTGGCCATCCAGTGTCTACCCAAGAAACCACCCCCCAGTCTTGTACTACAATGGCTTGAGTAGCTAACTCATCTGCCCTTTGATTTTCTTTTCTGTTTATATGAACAAACTTGCAAAAATCAAAGTGACTACATAGTGCCATAGCCTTTTGATTAAGCTCCTTCAAATGAGGACTTCTTGTCTGGTAATGCCCTTGCATTTGCTTTATAATAAGCTGAGAATCTCCTCTTACTTCCAATTCTTTAACTTGACTTTGAAGACAATTCTCCAAACCAAGAATCAAAGCATTATACTCAGCTGCATTGTTAGTTGTGATACCTGGAAGCTCTTGTCCTCTTGCCCATACCTCTTGACCTTCAGGATTCATCAAGACTATCCCCCCGGCTCCTTATTGGCATGAAGGACTAAAAGCCCCATCAAAATACAAAACAAAAGCTATTGGTGGTGTATCTCTTTCATCTTTAATGTTCTCCTTACATTTCTTTTCTTCTCCTAGATCCTCCCGCCCTGTGAGCAAATCTGCCATAGTGGACCTAGTGGTATTTTCAGTGAAAAAAGAGAAAGAGAACTCTTGAAGCTTTGACAACCATTTTGCAAATCTCCCCCCAGGATTAGGCTTGCGAACTAGATATGCTAATACAGACTGAGAGGTAAGGAAGAAAAATGGTCGAGGTAATAAATAGGAGCAAAACTTTCTGACGAAAACTCCAAAGAGAGAGCTTGCTGCTCCATTTCTTCATACCTTGTTTCCACATCTGTAAGCTGTCGGCTAGCATAATAGATGGGTTGCATTCTACCTGCCTCTCCTTTTTGTAGCAATACAGCACCAACTGAATGCAAAGATACACTTGGATTTACATAAAATCTTGAGACCATCAGGGGGCTTCAATATTGGGCCCTTACTCATGGCCTCCTTAAGTAGCTGGAAAGACTCTTGTTGCTCCACACCCCATTGGAAAGAAACTCCTTTTCTTGTCAACAAGTTCATGGGATGCACTATCTCTGTGAAATCATCACAAAAGCGTTGATAGTACTTGCTCTTTCCTAGAATTCTGTGAACACCAGTGACACTTTCAGGACTTGGTAATGCCATGATTGCTTGAACCTTGTCAGGATCCATTTGCAGGCCTTCTTCAGACACAATATGCCCCAACAAGACTACTTTTATTTGAGCTAAATGACACTTGCTAGGATTTAGACACCCTTTTGCTTCATCAATCCTAGCTAAGGCCATCTTTAACTTCTCCATGTGATCTATGTGCCGAGAATAAATGCAAAAATCATCCAGAAACACCCGTATGAACTTTCCCAAGTAAGGCTGTAGGACTTGACTCATGAACCTTTGAAATGTAGCTGGTGCATTGGTCAACCCAAAATGCATCACTCTGTAAGCAAAGACTCCCCAAGGTGTGACAAATGATGTTTTCTTTTAATCTTCCTCCCGAATACGAATTTAAAAGTACCCAGAATACCCATCACATACAGAATACATCTCATGCCCTGCTACTTGGTCTAGTATTTTATCTTGGAATGGCAAAGGAAAATGATCCCTCTTAGTGCATGCATTCAAAGGACGAAAGTCCACACAAACTCGCCACTTATTTCCTTTCTTTGGTGTGACAACTACAGGAGATATCCATTCTGAATCATCAACAGGAAAGATGAATCCTGCGTCAAGTAGTTGTGTTACCTCTTTCTTTAGTGCCTCAGCTTGCATCACCCCCAATCGCCTTAAGCGTTGCACAACTGGCTTGCTTTCTGGCTTCAACTCAATCTTGCGCTCCACAAGAGAGACTGGTCGAACCTGTGAATAGCTTGTTGCAAAGAGACATGGAAAATCATCTAGCATATCCAAGTACTGGAGCTTCTCACTACTTGATAGAGAATCACCTTGGGGGGGTCACTATGTATAAACCCTCTATATCACGTGCGTTCAAGGCCTATATTTAAAGTCCCTTATCTGTAAAAATTTTCATTAATAAAATGTACCCCTTTCCTATACAAATCTGTAAATTTTTTCCAAAACTATTTTAAATAGTCCCTTATGTATATTTATTTCTGTAAATTTTAGAAATAAAAAAAATCCTTCTGTTGAACTCACGTGATAGGGTTACATATGATGAGTGACCCCCCTGAGAGAATCACCAAGAAGCTCTTCATTGCGTTGGCGTCGTTTAGTGTGCTCCACATCCTCCACATGAAGTGTCTCTACAGGATCTTCTTACACTACCACCTTGTTCCTTCCTGACTCATCCCGATCAGCACCAAGACAAAGACCAAAGGCCACTCCTTCCACCTCACCCTTTGAGTTGGACTCCTCGGAGCTACACCCTGTCTCTTCTTCTTCATCGGTTAAGTCAGAGCTTGAACTCTCTGATGTTAAAGACTCCTCCTTGACAACTTCCTTTTTGCGGCTTTTGATGTTGTAGCGCACCTTCTTATCATTTCCCTGCAAAATCAATTCTCCAGTATCCCACTTTTGAATAGCCTTCACTTTGCGTAGCCAAGGCCTTCCCAAAATCAATGGATAGGCACGTGCATCTGGCTTGGTAGGGATCACCTGAAAAGTAGTCGGCACAGAAATTCCACATACATCCACTTCTAGATTCTTCACAACTCCCAAGGTCTTAACCCTAGTGTTGTCAGCCAATTTGATGCGATAAGGAGAGGTAGTACTAGAGTATTTTAAATCAGCATCTATCATGGTCTTCTCACTCATGACATTAATCGATGCACCTCCATCAATGTACACATTAGAAATCACTTGACCATCAATGATCACATCAACCACAGGTACATCATCACCAACATCTATATCTACCTTTTGAACAACAGGAATGGCACTTTTCTTCTTTTTCTTCTTTGACACTCTTATGCTTGCTAGTTTTCCCCATTCCTTCCGTAGTTTTGGAGACAAAGCAAGTAATTGACCAAAGGTAATATGAGCTTCCTTTTCTTTAAGGTCGGACAACAAGTCGTAGCTTTGAATTCCTTGTCCTAAAGGAAAGTCTGACTGGCTAATTCTCCTTCTAGATGCCTTCTTTTTCTTACTACGGTGTTCCTCTTCCTGATGTTCCTCATCTACTTATTCCTTGCTTTCTTCTTCTTCTTTTGCTTTACCACGCCCCCGTTTAGCCATCATTACCTCTCTTTCCTCATCCCCTGAAGAAGCTTCTAACAAGGATACTTGTTTTTCTTCTTTCTTTCTCAATCTAGGACACTTGGGGTGATAGTGACCTTTTTCATTACATTCATAGAAAGTGACCCCACTCCTATCTCGAGACCTATCTTCACTCTTTGGTGCTCTAGGTTGTCGTGCATTAACCAAATGCAATTTCAAATCAGCAAACTCTGCCATCAATTGGGAGATATTATGATCTAACTTAGAGGACTTTGGTACCTGAGGAGTGACCATTACCTCCACCTTAGAAGTTGAAGCTGTTGAAGACACAAAAGAGGATTCGATCTTTAAAGAATCTTCTTTCTTGGTCGCAATGCGAAGTGCCTCCACGTATGTTATTGGATCTTTACTCATTACTTTTGAGCAAAGACGAGGCTCTAAAGCTATAACAAATTTGCTCATCTTTAAGTGCTCCATCCCTGAGAGACTTTGAGGGGCCGATGATGTAGATGCCACAGCTCGCAAAGCTGCCCTTTCATACTTTGTCCATAAAGTTTCATATCGGATTGCCAACGCAGAGACCAACTCACCCTCTCCTTGATAGAACCGGACGGTCCAAAGCATTTGGCGACTCCACTGCCCCAAATCTCTACTTCATTGCTGCCACCACTTGGTCCCAGTCCTCCTTGGTAGAGTCCGGCAAGGTCTCATGCCAACTCAAGGCTACACCTTCAAGAAAATCAGGCAAAATCTCCGCCCAATCCTTCATGGACCATCCAGAAAGCCAGCATCCTCGAACAAAATCCCAAAGATAAGACTCCGGGTCTTCCCCTTGGGTCCCTCGAAACACTGGAATCTTCACTATGATGAAACACAAAAAGGAAACACCAAGATCCAAATAATATCCCAAACAATATCCGAACAAGATCCCACAGAGCCTTAGTATACCAAGACCAACTTATTATGCATAACCACTTGTTGAAAACCCTCCACAATGTGATCCTCAACAAAATCTTCAAAAATAAGTGACCAACCAACACCATGAAAACATCGTGTATACATGCATTCTAGAATCACCCTTCTCACAATAGGAAGTGCACATGAAAGCTTTAAGATATTGTACTCTTCATCATTTGCATAGCAAAAGAAGTTGAAAGCATTAAGAATCACCACTCCACTGTTATAGTCGAAAACTACCCAAAGACTCAACTCTTCTTCACACCAAGCTGCCAGTGCATGGAACAATCCCCAATCTATCATTGTGCCTGCTAACGGCGTTGTCGATTCACCAACATATTCAATAGTGCAAACATAAAGGATATGATCAAGGTGACTATGCGAATAGCTTGAGCATCTCCTTCACAATCTTCAAGTTCTCTTAAACGGGTTGCAATCTCTTCTAACAGAGTTCTTCCAGGCATCTTCTTTATCTCATCAAAACACATGCCTCTTCTAGGCATAACATGCAATCAAGTACACCCGAGACTGTTTAGTAAGGTGGGATGAATCCAATACCAAATGTACCCGGTGTCTCCACCAAAAGATGTGACATGAAGTTGGGGGTAATAAACTTCACGCACCTCTTCACTTCCTGCTGCTTTCGAACTGACAGCCAAAGATATTTATCATTGAGAATGGGACATTAGAAAACAAACTTTTATGCCAAGATACCACACCATACTTTCCTCCCTCAGATGAGAATGAAGATGGTGACATCCCAAGTGATATTGTAATCAAGCATAGGGAGAAGGAAAGGATCAGCAGAGGCCATAATCTTAGTGAGCCGGTCTGCACCGAAAAGAAGAGCGATACGTTGTTGAAAGAAGATCTTGCGACTCAACATGACATGAACTGATATATATCAAGGAGTTTGAAGGGGCTGATTAGGTCGGATGGGTAGATTCCGAGGAAACATTGCACCTCCTTCATAGACACCTTTAAACTTAGCTCAAAACACTCTATAAATTGTCATTAGACACAGAGGCCTATAACTTTCAGTAGAGACATGATGTCAAAGAGTCAAGCACACAAAGAGATGCACACCTTGAGATGAGCTTCGCGCTGATATAAGTTTCATTGAAAACAGACAGACGGTTGAAGAGATATGGACAGTTTACTGGGAGGGGGTAAAAACTGTTATGAAAACAGACTGTCAAACACAGAGACTCATAACTATTTGCTGCAGTATCTGATTCAAGATCTAAGTAAAAAGACATGCACCTTAAAGATAACTTCGCGTTGATATATGTTTTGTAAGAAACAGAGAAGCGGCCAAAAAGTTATGGACAGTTTACTAGACGGGGGTAAAAACTGTCATGAAAACAGACTATCAAACACAAAGACTCATAACTTTTTGCAGCAGTATCTGATTCAAGATGTGATCAATAGAAAGATGCGCTTTGAAGAGAGCTTCACACTGATATAAATTTTATTACAATCGGACTACCGAGCAGAAAGTTATGAGAAAAATACTAACAGGGGGTCAAATTGTCATGAAAACTACCCTCCACCTAGGCTAATTTCGCCTGAGCAGGATGCTCCCTCAAGACTCCACTTTCATCAACAATCCACCCCTCATAGATTTCGCCTAGAAGAGGGAAAGAAGTTTGCATGGTGGCTCGGAAAACAGATGGACCATGTATGCACAGTGAGCGGCCGAATAGAAAGAACTTTTAAGGCTTTAAAAGAGAAAAGGGACGAGACACTCAAGAGAGAGAGAACCTGAAGTGACCTTCATTACAAATAGAGTGAGAATCCACTTCAACACTACAAACACAAGGCAGAAGAAGAGGTTTCATACATACAAGAGGGAGCGGAAGCTCCAAGACTACTCATAGAGAGAGAATAAACTAGAGAGAGATGGACTCAAGAGTCTACATAAGAGACTATCTACAAGAGGGAGAGAAGGCTCATGGAAGAGGCTTGGGGAGACTAGAGCTACAGCAACATGAGGCCTAATGGTGGAAGAGATTGATGAACAAGGGAGAGGAGGGCTCCTTTTATAGAGATTTTGTTACCCTCCTTCACCCATTTACAATTGCTGCCTGTAGATTCCTTTCCCCATCAATCACATAAGCACGTATGTCACCATCCATGTCCTTTTTGGCTACTCTTACCATGTGTCCCATCACAAGATGCTCAAGACTCTTAACATATTGAGAAAGTCAAGAGTCTTCTCACATGGAGCCCATAGGGACCCTCTCTTTTCCACATGTCCACATCCTCCTTATTCCACATAAAAGTTCTAGAAGGATTCCTCTTGACTTCACACTCCTCCACATGCCTTCCACATGCTTGGCATGTGGCCTCTCTTATATTATTGGAACACATGGACATGAGCCCACCTCTTTATATGACTCACTCTTCCTATTTTCTAAAAAACTCATAATATCCCATACACAAATAACTCTCACCCCATACCAAGGTATTTAGAATTCATACCTATGGTATTTACAATGAGCCATTCCACTCATCCTCTCAATCCCATACAATATCATAGAATGTAGAAATAAGTGAGAGCCGCTAGGCTATCACTTGATACTCAAACTCTTATCAAACATAGAGAAAAACAATATCAATGCCAAGTTAAAAATATCAATTTTTGGCGTCACACTACCCATCTAAGTTCTTTGGTAGTCAGAGGCGCCCTCCCCCCCATCCAAGAAATCGAGTCTTTGTCCCACAATTTCTATCTCAAGGCTAGCATTTCTAAGTTCAATCTATTCAGGTTAAATCTAATTTTTAACCGGTCATTTTCTATCCACTTCCTTTGCTCTCTATCCCACATATCTCCCCATGCCCATATCCCTTTCCTGTTGAGTCTTAAGGAGCTTTTGATTTTGTCATCCCTGAGCGGTCATCCCTGAGCGGCAGGGTGTCATCCCAGATGACTGAAAACCAAATTGAATCATTGGCCAAGGTGCCTGTTTTCCTTGAAAACCCTTTCCAGATCACATAAGGTCTCAATGACTCGCAGGCTGCCCACATACCTTTCCAAGGGTCTGAGCCCTTGGTTGAGTAGCATTCCTTCTCATATAGGGCAAACCCAATCGAAATATGCTTCTAGTCCTTACACCTGATAATCTTTACCTTAGTTATATTTCTAAGGATTAGGTAAGCCCAAATTTTGTTCGGGTACTGCACTGCTTTTATTATCCATTAGGCCATGAATCTTACCGTGGATTTTTCCACATCTACTATTCCTAGTCCACCTACAGCCTTTGGTTTTGTGCAGGTTTGCCAATTCACTTTAGGGACCTTATGGTTGACTTCATCTCCTCCCCACAGAAATGATCTGAACAAGCTGTTGATCTGTCTAAAGAACTTCTTAGTTGGGAACTAGCAGGAGATATAGTAAATAATGGAGGGGTAAATGTCGTGGTTTCTTCTTGCAACGGTCGGGGTTGCAGTCCTTGCTATCTATTCACCTTACTTTTTCTGATTTCTTTATAGCCCTTATTAGATAGAAAGAGGGGGGAAGGGCTCAGTGTACCATAGATCCCTTTTTTATCGTGATTTATCCTCGATCCTGAAGCCATGCAAAAGGTGTTTAGACATTCCAACGTGCCCTAAACTGACACTTCATCATTGTGTGGCATTAGATTTGTGTCATCTACAAATTGCTAGCACATAATTTGTTTGTCCCCTTCCACCTGAATTCCTTTCACAGTGCCCTTATCTACTTCATTTTTGACAAGGCAGCCCAGGGTGTCTGTAGCTATGGCAAAGAGCAGAGATTTACATAAAATACACTTCAAGCTAATTTCATCATCTTTGACATTAGACTTACAATGCTTAGGTCTTGTAGGAGTGCAATGATGTAAGAGGGTTCATGGTTTTAAGGATCCAAGCCATATTTTTAATTCCCTCTATCTTCATTGAACAATTGAAGCTCTGATCACCAACAACCTAAGGGGTGATGTCATTTCAAAAATACCAAGACAAAGGTGACTTCTTTTACTCAAGAGTTGGTGCCTAAGTCATGAATGATCATACCTCAAGGGGTTCGCCTAACATATATGTAAGTTACCACGTGCATTCAAATGAAGGGTTTTTTTAATTCAAAATTTTAAGGTAAATTTGTAGAAATACATTAACAGAAGGGGTTTTTTTAATGCATTTAAAAAAAACCCATAAGTTCATGAAGAAAAAGGGTTAATTTAATTCATAAAGATATTTTAAGAAAGGCGTTTTTAAAACACCTTTTGAATGCACGTTATACATAACAAAACAGGGTCCCGCTCCCATGTCTTTGAGGGAAGACAAGATGAATCCCCACTCCATTCTGTCACACGCCTTATCGAAGTCTATCTTGAGGAACCATATGTCCTGTTGTGTCTCCTCCGCTAGTTCAAGACCTTCCCACAAAGTGAGAATGGATTCCAAGATATGCCTTCCCTATATAAATCCCTTTTGTTCCTCCTTGATCCAGCATTGCATCTTGGTTTTGAGCCTAATAGCAAGTGCCATTTCGATAATCTTGTAGCTATTGTTCAGCATAGTCAAAGGTCTCCAATTCTTCAATTCTTCTTTTGGGCCACCTTTAGGGATCAGTTTTATCATGCCTGCGTTGATCCGTGGGTCTAGAAATCCCTTTGCTTTGGAGTCTTGCCAGAGCAGCATGAGACAGGGACCTACCATTTCCCAAAAGACTTGATAGAACTCTATAGGAAGTCCATCTTCTCCAAGGTCTTTCCCTTCCCCATTTGATCTACTACCCCTTTCAGTTCTTCTAGAGAGAGATCTCTATCCAAATAAATGATGTCAAACACTGAGACTTTTCTTTCTCTTGCACTAGAGCACTTTCCATGGGCTATAGCCTTTTCTGTTGTGATGATCTCCTCTTCTCCAACAAGCAGTTGTTTGAAGTGTGCTGTGATTACCTCAAGGATCTCCTTCGGGTCTTGGATGTGTCTGTCACCAACTAGAAGGGCATCAAGGGATTCTTGGGTGTGTTTTTTCTTCAAACTTTTAAACAAATCACTCTGAAGTCCTCCCCGTCAAGGCTGATCCACTTGTCAGTTGCATTAGCTGTTCCCCCAAAGTCATTTATCCAAATTTTCTATCTTGTCCCTAACGTAAGGAAGTTGGAAAGAAAAAGGATTGGCTTCGGCCAATGCTCCTTTCTTCCTTTTCCAAAACTAAGGAGATGGGCTTATGATCCGAAAAGGGTAGGGTGCCAAGTGCTTTGCTCTTAATTCACATCTCCTTAACAATTCACTTAGAATAGTAAACTCTGTCAAGCCTCCCTTTCTTGTGGAGGGGCCCCACTTGATTGTTTGTCCAAGTGAAGGAAGTATCTCCTAAAATGTCTAAGAGCTCAGCTCTATCTTTGAGATTTGACCACGTATTTAGCTCGTGTCCTCTTATAACACTTCCTATCCCTTCCCACCTATCCCCTCTACTCTCAACCATGTTATAGTCTCCAAGAAGAAGCACATTATCATTTAGATGGACGATCTCCCATAGCAAAGCTCTGCTGTCCCTAGCCGCATTTGGGGCATACACCAAAAACACTTGACATGAGAGATTTGGGTGGCAAAAATCCACCCCTACTCCAAATTTGCAAAATTTCTAAAGGACTCTCCCTACTCCTTGAGCCAGATGTTTAGCTACACCTAAAGCAGCTCCTCTCCCCTCATCATGATCAGTTATGACCCAAGATCTATTATCATTGATCTGTTTTAATTGCCAGTAGAGCTTAACTCCTCCAGCTTTGACTTCTTGTAGAGCTAATAAATCGGGGTACATCTTGTTTATTCTCATCCATCTCTTAAAAACTAGGGGCTTCAAGTCATTTGTTAACCCCTGCACATTAACTGATAGGCACATAAAATTTTTTGGCTCGTCATTGGGTGGATCTTTTGTTCCTCAGCTTCTTGAAAGTGATCGGGCTCATTTAAGGAGATAGCACAAATCCTCTAGATAACCTCCTCTTTTCCCTTCTGCTAAAGATTTTTTGGTCGGGTTGTCTTGTTGGGCGTTGTTCATCTTTCTTTCTAGCTGGGTAGCTCTTTTCTCCTTCACTACCGTGAACAGCTATTCATCCTGGGAGATGGACTCGAATTCTACTTGCTCTAGTTGAGCTTCGAAGTTCTGTGTGTTGGGAACAAACTCCTCTTCCTCTGAGCTCTCTTCCATATTTTCTTCACTATTTCTCTCTTCTACTCTCTGTTTATTTACCTTCTCTATAGCAGCCCTTTGGTCTAATTAGGATCCTCCTCTTGTGGCAGAGGGATAGGTTCCTTAACCCTTGGCTTGGCCATTGCCTCTACCTCCTTGCTCTTCTCTGATTGCTTCTCTTTACCATGGTTGTTGCCAGAAGGATAGCCTTTAATGAAGTGACCTCCCAGTCCACAGAGAAAGCAAGAATTCAGGATATTTTATATAAGACTTTTTGTATTAGCTCTGCCCCGTCTCCATCGAGTAGTCGAATGGTGTTGGGGGGGTCTATGGATAGGTCCATCAGCACACAGTCTAGCGGGTTTCCTATAGGGCTTATGAACCAGTTTCTACACTAGAAACTGACCAAGGGGCAAGCAAAGTGCATCCAGCTATGGAAAGAGCAATAGGGGTAGGTCTGGGAACTCTACCTAGATGGGTGCCTTAGTGGGCGGAGGTGAGTCGGGATTGAAGGAAGGCTCCTAGAGCTGGATTGAAAGGGGTTGATTTCTAATCATCCACATACCTTTTTGCACTACTTCCATCGCCATTTCTTCCTTTTCAAAGACAAAGACAATATATCCATTTCTACTGAGGAAACGAATGCTCGTGACGTTCAAACCTTTTCGCAACCAGAAGTTCCTGATCCATCCCTCAAGAAACATCGCAGGGGGGCACGGACCGTGGATAAACTCAACTACCACATAGGAGCAAAGCCATTTTGTTGTTTCATTTAGCATTCCATTGTGAACCTTTATTGTCAGAAGCTTACCTTTAAAAGTGCTTCCATCTGTGCTAGCAAGCTTTTCCAGTCCTGTGTTGGAGGGATCACCGAAGATACGCTTGACCCACACGGAGAGTTGTTCCCATGCTGTTTGCTTTGGGGCTTGCGGTGCTTTGAAGAGGCTTCAACCTTCGGCTTGAATAGCTCCAGCATAGGAGCCTCTCTGCATGTCTTACATGGGTGCCTCTGCTTGCGTCTGCTGCACTGTATTTTGTCTTGCTCTGTTAGTCTGTCTATCTTGTTTTGGTGCTGAAAAAACTACGATGGGCGATTGTCGGAGGCTATTTTGAGAGGTATTTCTCTGAAAGCAGCACCACCAGTGTTTTGTACGTCACAGTCTCCACATGGAAAGTGAAGCCCAATTTTGTACCATCTTTAGCATTCTCTTTGGTTCGCTCGAGATCTTGCATGATGATATCTATTTAAGTGCTGGGTCAGATGCATCGATGTAGAGGTGAATGTGTGTAAAGGAAGTGGTTTTGTCTCGGCGAGGCTCAAATGTGAGTGTAACTTGCGCCAAAATGTACACATGATGTGACGAGCACGTAGAGCATGAAAAAACGAGTGACTTTTCTTTTAAGAGAGTCCTCAAATTCTTCTTGGATCAAGAGATACGACTTGATCTAGCTGGAGGGGCAAAAGGAAAATGTGCTCAATGATAATGTGTCACTGTGGGTCATATGCAATGATGATGTGGCACTGTGCCTAGCAAGGGTGTGCCAGTGGAGCCCTATGCTAAGGTGGCAGGAGTGGTCATATGCAGTGATTGTGGAGCACTATGTGTGCCTCCAGAGGTCCAATGGGCCACATGTCACAAATGATGTGGCAGTTGATGATGTCAGCAAGGTGATGTGGCAATAATGATGTGGCATTGATGACATTGCCCTGGTGACATGTCCTTGATGAGGTAGTGGTGATGTGTCCTTGATGATGTGGTAGTGGTGACATGGCACTGGTGATGTGGCTATGTTGATGTGGCCAATTGACGTGGCTATGTTGACGTGGTTGATGGGCAGGGTGATGTGGCTTGCTGATGTGGCTATGATGACATAGTTGCTGATGTGGCAGTGGGTGGTGATGTGGCAAATAAAGTGATGTGGCAGGTAAGGGTTGCCATGTGGCAAAAATCTAACCAATCGACTTAACTGTGGTTTACTTGACTTAACCACAGTTTCCTAACACAGCTAGGGACCAACCTTATCTGATCTGCCACGTGTCAATTTTTTGGAGCTAGACCCTATCCAAGGGTGGCCAAGTTGCCACCTATAGGAATGCGGTCTACCAAGGATTTCGACGGAATCTTCTAGATTCTTTCTATGAGAAGCGCTGCGTCAGCGGTTGTCTTGCAAGTCATTTTGGAGTCCTTGAACTCTGCCTTGCAACGTCGTAGTAGTTTGCTGGTGCTTATGCAAATGTCTACAACTAGCCCTCATCGTAGTCACAGTTTCCTTCCTTGTGGGAGGCACTGGCCCTCATTGTAGTCATAGTTGCCTTCCTTGTGTCGTTGAATGGAGTTACCAGAGGTTTGTGTAGGCTGTCGTTGAAAGGAGCTTGTTGGAGTGCCTGTTCTATTGGAGAGGCCGGTCAGATTGTGAGCATTATAGCGGCTCGTGATGACAGAGCCTGCAGGAGGTTGGCTCAGCACTATGTGCCATAGGCTACCTGTAGTGTAGTTGATGAAAAGTGGCTACTAGTAGATAGGCATCATCTATTGGAAGCCTGGTGCTGCATTGTGAAGCTCTGTGCTAATGGCGTTGTAGAGGCTACCGGGGCTTAGAGCCTTAGAGGTGCTAGTTGGAGTAGTCGAGTCGTTGTAGAGAGTGGCTTTTGTAGCACGGGCATTGATAGGCTCTATGGAGCAATCACTGGAGATCTGCAATTGAGGGAGCTTGGTTGCTAGGTAGCTCTAGGAGTTGCAGGAGCTTGCTTGTTATTCAGGAGTTGAGGCTTCCAGTCAGCTGGCTGCTAAGTTGAGGGCCTTAGTTGCTACTTGCTTTTGTGTTGCGACTGTTGGAGCAAGCGCTGTGAGCCTCTGGGAACTTGATGCTTTGTAGATAGTAAGTCGTAGTAAACTAGTATCAGAGGAGTAGTGCAGAAATCTCTCAAAGATGGAATGACTAGAATTCAATAGAAATTTTCTCAAGATGAATATAAGTGAATAGTGTATACTGCTCATGTTGTCACAATAAATGACAACTGGCCCATCTGTACTGATGCATATCATAAAGGAGCTTATGCAACCAAGCTACCTCACATGTAGCCATTGCTGCACCCATATACTTAGCCTCTGTGCTCAACAAGGCAATTGTAGGCTATTTCTTACTGCTCCAAGTGACTGCAGCACTCCCAAAAGAGAACATATATCCACTTGTAGATCGTCTATCAGAAATACTACCAGCCCAATCAGCATCAATGTATCCATGCAACTGTAACTAAACCCCAATCTCGTAAAATAGTCCATACTATAATGTGGACTTCACATACCTCAGTATACGTCTAGCCGCATCTAAATGTGGTTTCCTTGGAGCCTACATAAACTGACTTACCAACCCAACAGCATAGCTCAAATCTAGCTTGGTAATAGTCATATAAATCAAACTTCCTACCATGCATCTGTACATAGTAGGGTCTTCCAGAAGCTCACCTGCATCTGTGCTCAGCTTCACATTCTGCTCTAAAGGAACTGAAATAGGCTTACAACCTGTCATCCCATATTTGGATAGCATGTCCAATCCATACTACCTCTGCAAGAGCCATATCCCAGTTATGGATCTAATCACCTCAATGCCCAAGAAGTAATGCAGCTGTTTTCTCCCTATTCCATGTTATATCAAATGGTTAAGTAGAGACACAGTCGGTGTGCAATGAATTTATTGAGGGCTGTTTAGCACTATAGAACTTTGAGCTACAAATCAACAAATTGTGAGGGCTCTTACACCTCATCCTAGATGAGACAGTATTTAGAAAATAACTTCTACCTATTAATTTTAAAAATGTGTGTTAAATTACGCCTGCTATAAAAATATTTCTATAAGTTTTAAAAAAAAAAACCCCTCATTTTGAACTCTCATAGTATAGCTACATTTCCTAGGTGGACCCCTCGAGGTGATATGCAATAGAATTGTTATTTGCTTACTATACTAGTGAGCACCTTGTACCTCATCTTGTTCTAAAAATTATTTTTTGAGATAATAGTATAATGGGGAAAATTGGCAAGGCACTTCCTAAATTTCTTATCTTGCCAATTGGGCATGAAATTGTGAAGCACATATTTTGCCAAAATCCAAGTGGATTCTGGAATCCCAAATTCCACCAATGGAAAAAAACTTTTCATCGATGGATTGAGATTTTCATCAACGGATTGAAAGTTTACTCGATGAATTTCAATCCGTCGATATAAATCTTCCGTTGAACATAAAAACTTCCATCATGGTGGAATTTTTTGATGAAAATTTTTCCCATCGCCGGGAAATTTTGACACTGAAGTTTCATTGGATGAATGTGAAATTTCACTCATTTTGGACCACTTCTTTTCCCCCTTTTTTTGGATGAAAATTTGACTCCATCGATGAAAATATCAATCCGTCAATGAAATTTCATATTCTAGAATGCAAATTCACATCATTATTCTTTAAAACAATTGTTATTGTTTTTATGACTTTGAAATTTTTTATTATAAAGTAAAACAATTTTTGTTGAATAACAATTCACAACACAACGCATCCATAGATGTGCTCGATGGACGCATAAAATAGTGGGCACATCTATAAGCACTGATAAGCTTAATGAAAATACCAACATGTGTATTAGCATTGTTATTAATGCATCTATTAGAATGGATATACATGCATTTAATAGCACATCTATAATATAAAATAGACACGCATTTAGACACGGTTATAAACACAAAATAGAGTTTGAAATTGTACTGCAGGCTAATAAGGTGCATCACTACTTGCCAAAATTGCCCATGATTACCAAAGCACCTAATTTAATAAAAATATCAATGCTATGCACTTGTCACACACGATAATATTCTTTTTTCCAAATGCACATATACAAAAATTAAGTGAGGTGTGGAGAATGAGACAATATATAAAATAGTTTTGCCCCAATATGCAAGATATTTGGATGATACAATGATGGGCTATGGTTGGATCTCCCTAAACAACTTGACATCCAAAACATACACAAAGAAGCATAGAAAGTCAAGCTTAATAATATCTTGGATTATGCCACAATAATCATCCATTGCTCCATTGGTTCCCTCAGAGCTAGTAATGACACCGCAATCTTGTGTATTTCTCTTATCATCAATCCGTTGTGTCCGAAAATGCTTGCCCTCACACCATATAGCATTGAAGATAGTACACTACACCAAGACAAAATCATTTGAATAAGCAATCTAAATTGTTGAAAGCTCCTAGCTTATGCATAACATTCTATATACCGACCTTTTGCATGCATCCTCTAGAACACTCCCATTCTTCCATTGTGATGTGCATCCCCTCATCTCTCTCTTCTTTCTCCATTTTGTCAAGACTTAGCCAATCAACACATGAATATGATTTGGAAGTTCTCTTAGATGCTCAGGGTATGGCACATGAGATCCATGGTGTGTACAAAAGAAGGCCCTTTATCCTCTTTGCATCCTCATATCTTGTCACCCATCTTTTCATCACATCACTATTAAGCATGCAATAGAGGCTTAGATTATTAAGCAATTCTGTGTCCATTTCTTTGCTCCGCCTTTTCCTTGAGGCACAATAGAGGTCATCCTTAGTTCTTCACCATCTCCCCAATATAGTCATGGGCTCCCTAGAACTCACTCATTTGCACCCTCGTGTGGGCCTCGTTTCACACTAATTTGCTCATATCTTTATGCCGTGACCTCCGATTCACAATCCGTTTGCATGGGCACATTTCCATACACACTTGGGACAAAGCCTAGGCACATTATTAACATGATGGTACCCACAACACTAACACATCGAAAACCCTCCTAACACAACTACATCAACACCCGTACTTGCGGCAAAGAAACCCTTTGCAACTCTCGGCCAATCTGCATGTAGCTACACTCTCAGTCAATGCTTCTGACTCTAACACTTAACAAATTCGCATACAACTCTGCTACAACCACTGCCTCCGACAATCCTCTACCCCAATTCCCCCCTTGAAATTCAAGAAATCCCTTTGACTCCTCCATGCTACAACATGGCTGGATGCTGTCATGTGATGATGATGGGGATATTGACCTCGATGCAGAGGCTAACATTTTCTTTAATCGTAGAAATAATTACAATCAAGGCAGGCATCCCCTGGGAAAATTGGAACTTCCCAAATATAAGTGTAGGGGAGATCCAGCCCGATTCCTCCAACATTTTGAAGCCACAAGCCAAGCAGGTGGAGATCAATCCAATGAAACCAAGGTGTCTTGGTTTCCCATAGCCTTAACTGATGAAGCGTCAGAATGGTACCTAGACCTCCTAGTGGAAGAGCGAGCCACATGGGACCTGCTTCAAATAGAATTCAAGAGGCACTTTCAAATGGAGAGACTACAAGATGATCTCGCTCTCCAACTAAGCAAGATCATACAAGGCTGTCGACGGCGAGAAGATGTATGCACGTATCTGGGCAAGATGAAAAGATTAATTGCAAAATGTGACCCGTGACCCGATGCAAAGTACCTCACGGCCTGGTTCATTGCAGGCCTAAGAAAGAAAATCCAAAAGGAAGGACATCAAGGGAGCTCTATGATGAATGGGGTCTCCCACCAATGCTCCACCAATGCAAAAGGCTAATTTCAACATACGCCTTGCTAATGATTCACGGGCTAAACCCTTGGGAATAGTGAATGGCATATCAACAACAAAGGTCGCAGGAGTCTACTTTTCCCTTCAATTCACAATCTTGGATCTCCCCAAAAAATCCTATCAAACCTTACTGGGATGTCCTTGGTTACGCGAAGCATTAGTCCTCCATGACTGGGGAATTGATAGACTGACAATCCAAAATCGTGACATCGCACTCAAGGTGAATGTGGGGACAGGAGCTATAAAACCAATTGTTCCTAGAGCATTGGATGACACATCTTCAATGATGATCTCAACCAAATTAGCTCCCCTGCAACAGCATGCCATAGGGGGCGATTCACAAAGCAATGTCAATAACTAGATACAAACATTGGAAACCATCGACAACTACCATTCATTAGACCCCATTTTCTTGCAGATAGATGCTAGTGCTATAGGTAGATCCTCCACTCACACATGAAGAACCAATCCATCTAGAGGTGCCATTCTTTATGGCTGACCTTGAGTGGGATAATGAACCTGAAGAAGGTACCTATGCCAATGATGAATCCAATTTCCCTTGGGACCTTGAAACTGAGGCTGAGAATGTGGAAATTGAAGACCAAGTCTATGGCAATGACTTAGCCATTCGGCATGCCCTAATGGCAGTCGAACTTCCAAAAATTGAACCTCCAAAGTTGAATAACAGCAAAAGATACCGCAAGAAAGTTGGAGGAAATCACAGAAAAGCCAAGGCTGAACACTTCAATGAATTTGAACGAGTCCAAACAAGGATCGTCAAATTGTATCTTGCAAAGCCAGCTCCCTCAAAATCAAAACCACCACCTCTTGAATGGTCCTCTGAGGGATTGGAAGGAGCATGCACAGTAAATGATCCCGTACTTGGAAACACCTTACGAGTGGAAAAGTTACCCCATAGTTCACAACGTAAGAAGTTTTGGAAGTATAAACCACATGTGCGGATGAAGCTCAGTCAAGAGACTTTAGAAAAAGAAAGTCAAAAAGAGCCTAACAAATTGGTTAATGAAGTATGCCACCCAGTACACATGGCACATGTCAAGCTAGTTCAACACCATTAGAGGTCGATCTTCGAGAAGTGCCGGAGTACTTCAAGAATTACACGTGGCAGTGTCCCAATAGCAATGCCAAGACCACTAAGAGGAAGTTTAAGAAACTGATAGCATTGGAGAAACTCCAATCTATGAGGGACCGACAAAAACTCACAAAATAAACCTCGCCCTTGAAGGAGAGGAAGAAAAACTAGTTTTCATTGGGAAACAGCTTCGATAGGAAGTTGAAACCAAACTCAAAGCACTCCTAATGGAATACCATGACTACCTAGCATGGTCATACAAAGAGATGAAAGGAATTTCACCAGATGTGGTAGTACACATGATACCTATAAGGGAAGGTGCCCACCCTAAGGTATGTGGACCTTATTGCACAAATCATAAGTATGGCACCATGGTTTATGATGAGCTAGAAAAACTCTTAGATGCTAGATTCATCTATGAGATAGAGAACACTGATTGGGTTTCACCCATCATCATTGTGCCTAAACACAACAAGAAGCTCAGAATATGCGTAAACTTAAAGAATGTGAATGCCGCCATTATTAGGGATCACTATCCCCTACCCTTAATAGAAACAATGTTGGAAAAGGTGGTTGGAAAAGGTGGCAGGTTCTGAAATATATAGCTTCTTGGATGGCTTCAGTGGCTATAAGAAGTGCAAATTGCTCATAAAGACCAATCAAAAACAACATTTGCTACAGAATGGGGTATTTTTGCATATAGAGTCATGCCATTTGGCCTTTGTAATGCCCCGGCCACATTCCAGCGAATCATGTTCATAGCTTTCAAGTCATTTCTAACTAAGTTTTTACATGTGTTCTTGGATGATTTGTGCACTCAAACAAAAAAGACCACTTCAAATGTCTTGAAGCAGTACTAATCAAATGAAGGGAGTATGGCATCTCCCTAAATCCAACAAAATGCCACTTCATGGTCACCTCAGGGGGGTCACTGTGTATAAACCCTCTATATCACGTGCGTTCAAGGCCTATATTTAAAATCCCTTATCTGTAAATTTTTTCATTAATAAAATGTAACCCTTTTCTATACAAATCTGTAAATTTTTTCCAAAACTATTTTAAATAGTCCCTTATGTATATTTATTTCTATAAATTTTAGAAAGAAAAAATATCCTTACGTTGAACTCACGTGATAGGGTTACATATGATGAGTGACCCCCCCGAGATGGTCACCCATGGAGTTGTTTTGGGACACATCATTTCTTAACATGGGATTGCAACTGCCACGGACAAAATCAAAATCATCATGAAATTGCCTCCTCCTACAAATTCCAAAGGTGTATAGGTCTTTATGGGACATGCCGGCTATTATAGAAGATTTATATATTGCAGTATGCCATGATAGCTAGACCACTTTACAAATTATTAGTGAAATTCTTATGGACAGAAGAGTGCAACCAAGCCTTTGAGCTTTTAAAGTGGTTCCTAATCATAGCTCCCATCCTTATATCTCCCAATTGGGATATTGATTTTCATGTTCATACTGATGGATCCAAGTATGCAATTGGGAGTGTGCTTTTTCAACTTGGTGAGCATAAGAAAGACTACCCATTCTACTTTGCCAATCGACAACTCAATGATGCAGAGATCAACTATACCACCATAGAAAGAGAAGCCCTAGCAATGGTGTATAGTCTTAAGAAATTTTGGCACTATCTATTGGCAAATGATTTTTTCTTCTACACCAAACATCAAGCATTGCTGTATCTTGTAAACCGTCCATGTACAATAGGAAGAATAACCAGATGGCTCCTCTTGCTTCAAGAATTCAACTTCAAAATAGTGGTCTGCAAAGGTGCCCAACACTACATTGCTGATCACATGTCTCGTGTTAAGTTGGGAGAAGCAGCCACTAGAGTAGAAGATGACTTGCCAGATGCGACACTATTTTAGATAGATGCTATTCCAGATTGGTGTGGAGATATCATTGGGTACTTCATGGCAGAAAGACCACCCCCTGAAATGAAAGCACTGGATGCCAGAAAACTAATTTTAAAAGCTGCACCCTATCAACTCATTGCAGGACAACTCTACAAGATGGGCAAGGACCAGGTATTACGAAGATGTGTAATGCCTCATGAGATCATGCCAATCTTGAGTGAAGTCCATGAAGGCATTGCAGGAGGACACATACACGGGGAAGCCACAGCAAGAAAAATCCTCACAGGCTACTGGTGGCCAACACTTTGGACAGATGCCTATGAATATGTCAAAGTTTGTGATGTATGCCAACGGACCACTAAACCCCAACACAAAGACTTCAATCCCCTAACAATAGTTGTTGCACAAAACCCATTTGAAAAACGGGGGATTGACTATGTGGATCCCATCCATCTAGTAGCAAAGGAACACAAGCACGCTACATCATTGTGGCCCACTGATTACTTTACAAAATGGGCTGAAGCTAAAGCAGTCAGAAAGGCAGATGTTAGAAGCACAACAAGATTCATATATGAGAATGTGATCACCCGATTCGGATGCCCCATTGAAATTGTGTCGGATAGAGGCATACATTTTGTCAATGAGGTAATCCAAGAACTCTTGTCTGGCTTTATGGTAATCCATATAAAAAGCACACCCTACTACCCCTAAGGCAATGGACAACAGGATAAATCCACCAACAAAATATTCAGCATCATCCTCACCAAGGTAGTAGAACCACAACGTTCTGATTACAACCTTATGGGCATATTGAACCACACTCAAGGTCAGTATAGGGAACACATCTTTTCAATTGGTGTACGGCCTTGAAGCTATGGTCCCACTAGAACCTGTAATACCAAGCCTATGCATAGCAGTACAGGAATGCATTGGAGATCATGAATCCTTGAGAGAAAGACTCTATCAGTTGGAGAAGCATAGAGAGACAAGACTAGACCATGCCATGACAACAAAAAAATGCAGAAGAAAGGCATGGTTTGACAGAAATCTTAAAGCTAAAGACATCAAGGAAGGTGACTTGGTCTTGTTATACAATGCCAAAGTACACAAGGGGAAACTGAAGTATCTAGGTAAAGGACCCTAACGAGTAAGAAAGATGAATCCCATCAGAGTTGTGCTTCTAGACACATTGGATGGAGTCTAATTCAACACAACAATAAATGGGAGCCGCGACTCAAGCACTACCACTTCAACATGCAAGCCATCCCTGACAAAAACAAAGATTTGGGAAACCCAAGTCTTCGTTAGTTAGGATTAGTTCACGTGCATATGTACATCTTTACACATATAGGTAGCATCAATCTATTTCAACCTAGGGTTTAAAAGTGATGCCTAAGTTCTAGCTACCCTATGAAATCCCAACAACAACAAAAAGCATATAGTTAGTCCCTACCTAGCTACTAGGTCATGTGCACTCACACGCTTTCACTTAGACACATAGATGATTGCATGAATAATTGTGCCACACACTTTCATTCCACACTATCAAAGCATGTATAAAAATTAGATCTCTCACAAACACACACAAAGGTCATACTTGCATGCCAACTAATCTAATGATCAATGGTACACCACATGCACGTGGATGCAGGTTCAAAAAAAATGCCGCCACTAAAGAGGATGCATAGAAAGAGCCCACCACCTCAACCACGAGACCCCTTCTAGAGTTTACAGCCATCTACATCCTCTCAACCATGGCAACCATAGGCATTTGTGGTCTAGAGTGATAGCTTTGAGGAGGATTCAGTGCATGACCAAGAAGAACAAATGCCACCCCAATCACCACTGGCTTACACAACCATTGATGGGGCCTAGTCATTGGAACTTGTGTGGCCACCTACATCGACTTATGCTCTTTCCAAGGAGACAACATCTTACTTAGAGCAAAGGGGCTGGGTAGTTTGTATGAGAGCCTAAAATCCTTGGACGACAGTCCTACAATGACCACATACATCAGGGACTTTCTCCATTCTTACCACTCCAGCAATGCATAGGTTGGCAAGTACGATACCATCATTGTACATTAGAGCCCACTCAGCATTATTCTCGATAGTACAGTCATTAAAAGGGCTTCTCACTCCCAACGCAAGGTTCCAAATACCCTACACGGCCTGTCGATGCTAAATTTCTTAAAGTATAGCCTCTCCTTGCCAAGGGCACATTGATCCATAGGGACGGCATATTACTTTGCACCATCCATAACCCTCACCTCAAGGAAGCATCACAATTCCTATCCACAATCCTGGGGGTTAAGTGCAGCAAAAATCGATCCCTTCCACTCCGCACATTTGTTTTGCTGAGTAGGAAACTAAAGCAAGATTGGATCCAGCACTTATTCATATTCTTCACAAAAAAACTAGATGGTTCATCAGACCAAAAA
The DNA here is from genome assembly GCF_047967505.1 of Dipteris shenzhenensis. NCBI lineage: Eukaryota > Viridiplantae > Streptophyta > Polypodiopsida > Gleicheniales > Dipteridaceae > Dipteris > Dipteris shenzhenensis. Next base: position 19,986,305 of record NC_141612.1, read on the forward strand.
TGTAAAATTCCACACTTATTGGCTATAATCATCAAAAAAGAGCTACACGAACGAGAAATGACTATGCCCTAGTCACCAAAACCTATTGAGGAGTTGGACATTCCCTTCTCACTAGTATGGGAGCCTTCACCAACTTCTCCTACTATCACATTGGAAAATGCAAATACCTCAGAAGAAATGCCTATTCTAGAGGTCGGAATTGAGGAATTGCCCCACGAGATGCTATAGCTCGGTGCACAACTGCAACCAATATATCCCCAACAACAGTAGCAACCAGAGCCTGGGGCAAGATCGGCATTAGAGCCTGAGGCTACATCAGCACCAGCACTACCATCGATGCTAAGCCAGTCCATGAGCCACAAGGGGAGCTAGTGCCAGATCAACAGTATGACTATTGTACCCAAGTGACTGAAATACCATTAGAAAAACCCCCCACAAGTACTATAGAATCATTAAGATGGCTACATGGGCAACACTTCTATCAAAGGATTGCCAGTCCTCATCACCATGTGTCGTTCTCCAACATCAAGCTAGCCAAATGATCCAAATGTCCAAACTATTCAGTAGCTTGGCCAAGGAAGAATATGCAAGAGAATTGGACATACAGACTGCAGCAGAAATCGAAGACCAATTCCAAGAAATCGCCATAGAGGTCAAGGCACTTTGGTGCATATAGATGACAATGAGGTAGAAGAAGTGCGCATGAACCAAGCTCTCCAAGCTCAAGAGAGGGCAGTGAAGGATGTGACCTCCAACCTCCACCAAAGCTAAACATAGTTGATAGTAGCAGTACAAGAAATGGCAATCCTACAAACCTACTATAACTCCTTGACCTCTGCACATGCTCAGTAGATGGAGGCACTGAAGACATAAAATAGTCTTTGGCAGTACATGCCTTCAGCATTGACGAGCTTACAAGGGAATGAAGAATCTTAAAGGATCAACTTGCTACCACTAAAGAGGCCAGCACTTCACAAGCACAAGTCTTGGACCAATGGTGGAATACCACTGAAGACATTCCTCAATAGGCGAAGGTCACCTTGCAAATGAGAAAGCTTAAGGAGGCATATACATCCATCTACCATAAATACAAAGAAAAAATGGATGAGATGCAATCCCAAAAGATAATCATCTCCAAGCTTGAACTCCAATTGCTAGTGTACAACAATTAGGCAATGGAATACAACATCAATGAAGCCCCAATACAATGCACAATGGTGGTGTACCAAGAGCTTGTGCTCTACATAACAAAACATGCGTGCCTCAGGATCTATGGAGCACTCTAAGGTGGATGGAACCTGTGTGGAAACATGATGAAGAGATTGCTCATGACATGTACCTCAAGTCAATTAGGTTCCAAGATAGATTAGCTTGGACTCATAAAGAGAATCTTGAGATAGTGCAAAGTGCTTGATTTGATATTACTTCAAATGAACCTCCCTTTTATAGGTGAGGGTACTTACATCCATTTGCTTGCTCACATGTGGGATATCTCCTCCATGCCATGTGGCAGCTTGTCCTTTGCTCATACCTTTGCTCTACATGTGCTCATGGCACCACAACTCTCAACACCTCCCCTTGGTGCCATGGTCCTTTGGCTACTGCAAGGTGGTCAGATGTGAGTTACAAATCTATCACCTCCCCTTAGTGCATGCATTGCTACTTAAGGTGGTCAAGTGTGATTTTTACATGTCAATACCTCCCCTAGGTGCTTTCATAGCTACTCTCAGGTGGTCAGGTTTGATTACAAAATATAGGCAAGGTTGGCAAGGTTTTGATTTCTCAATACATTCCATTGATGTCATCATTTGGCTCATGGCTTGATGACAATGCGTTTGCTTCTTTGCTTGGTGTAGCTTCATGCATGATGCTTTGTTCCTCCATGTGCCTTGATGCTTTATGTGTGGATGCCATGCTTCATGCTATGGTCATCTCATACACTTGTGCTTTTGGCATGCTTATTACATTCATGCGTTGCTTTTCCATTTGTTGCAAAAGTCTTACCAATTGATTATTTTCAATATTGGCAGTGTCTAATTGCATACAATGATTCTGACATGACAGGCGCATAGAGCTCAAAAAGACGATCACTTTTCCTTTTTGGAGCGTGTGCAAATTCTTCTTGGATTGCAAGTTATGGCTTGTCGAAGTTTCTGTGAAGAAGAGGACCTTTGATGATGTGGCACAGGGATTCACATGCTGAATTCCATGCTGTGCTTAGCAAGAGGCTCTGTGTGCTTAGGTGGCACTGTGCCATGTGGCAACCTTTAAACCCACTTGGTTAACCGAAGGTTTACACAAACTTTACCATAGTTCAACTAATCCAAGTAGCTGAACCTAACCACAGTTAGCTTTGACCACTTTATCTGCCACGTGGCCAGAAGGTGACCTAGCCTCTGAACCACGGGTTAACCTTACCTAACCTTGGTTAGATGCTATCTGCCACGTGTCTCTTTTGTAGAGAAGAAACAATGGCGACGACGGAGCTTCTGTCGACCGGCTGTGCATGCAAGAGGAGAGCTTCGAGCTCTCGTGTAGGTCGCTGATGCGGTTGCTCGTCTCAGGAGGCTGGCTCATCGTCAACAGTTGGAGTTCGTAGCGGCCTTGGCTTCTGTTGTTGATGATCATGGACAGCGTTTGGAGCTGGCAGTCTCCTGATTTGGAGAGGCGTTGGGATAGCCGGTGTTGCTCATTGGAGAGGCTTCCGGGAAGGCCAATTGGTGCAGCAGGGAGTTGTAGAATCAGATGGCGAGGTCGTTGCTTCTTGCTCTTGGAGGCTCTTAGAGGCCACCTTGTCTTGAAGATCATAGTGGGCCATTGAAGCTGGTCGAAGAGCTTGCTTTAGAGTCGTTGCAGTCGTTGGTTGTCTGCTTTGCAGTGTAGGCTGCTCATTGTTGCTGTGTTGAGTGCGCATGCTATCCGTAGGAGCTGCACTCGTTTGCTTTGCTGCTGCTACTGAGGAAGCTTGGGCTGTGCCTTAGGAGCTTGCTTCATTGTTGGCTGCCTCATCGATGCTGGCTAGTGGTTGTGTGTCCCTTCATAGTGGAGGCAAATAGCATTGGCTAGAGTCACGACCCTCTGGAGCATTGCCCGTGAGCATTCTAGTTGTTGCAAGGCTGTTCTGAGGACTACCAAAAAGTGAGCGGAGAAAAGCGAGCAGCCCCAAATAAGCGAGCAAGATTAAATAGGTTTCAAGTGAGCGATAACCTCATCCAGCATCTTATTCCCCTCAATATCATTGGAACAATTGATGTGATCATAAGCAAATTAAACATATTCCAACCATGAAGGCATGCCTAAAACTCATAATTAACTTCTCTTTCATCCCCATACTATCAATTTGAGTCGTTGTGGAGAGGTAGAGACATAACAATACATAAAATTTGCAATAAAAAAAGCAAACACTACTCAGATTGAACATCCATACAGCAAGATAATGATAGATCACAAGGTAGAATATATGACTAAAAATATGTAAACATGATCATGTGCTACATATACATATCATGTCTTTTATGCTTGCAGAAGATCATCCATACATTCGATCCAAAAACATGGAAACAGAACTAACTATGTCAAAAGAAAAAAAACACATTTTCATCATAAGGATTAATTTTGCTTAGTGAAAATACCTATGTAATCTGGACAATACCATGCTTTAAAAAACTTAGGGAGCCAAAAAAGGATTTTAGCCCTCCATACTTCTATTATGACCAATGTCTGAATGATAGTTCTATCGGAACTAGAAATGAATGCATCTAACCACTATGTTGAGTGCTCATCCAGTATCTTGTAGACTATTATGTTAAACTCAATACGTGACCACAAACTCAAGCATAAGAGGAGCATGATTCAAGTGAAATAATTGGCCAACACTCTGTAACTAGTATCCTGCTGCATCTAACAAAAAATATGCACTAGGCGTTAACAAGCTTCTATTTCCACCCCTATAAGCAAACTTGTATCCTGTAGTATGAAAAACTTTAAGGAAAACATTGCACTTAATGCATCAATTAAGCCAGTGGCTACTCATGATGCACAATCGAACAATCATCAAGGAAAGTCTAGTCAAGCAAGTTGAAGCAAAAAACCAAATATCTATTTGGATCTATGCCGTGGTGTATCTGCCAACCATGAGTAGCAAAAAAACCTATGAAAAAAGAAAAATAGGGATTATGCCACTCTACCATGATCACTTCCATGCTACAAATAAGGGAATACATAGTCGTTTTAGGGTACTTTTAGGGTTCATTCCCAACCACTAAAAGGGAGCCAATGCTATGTATTTTTATTCATAAAATCTTTATGAACATTATCATGTTCAATATAAGGATAGGAGCCAGCTCAATGGGTAGTCTTAAACAAATATAAATACTATTCGAATTTTAACCTTATGCAAAAGCTTTTTTTTTAACACAAAGTAAAACTTGATTATACATATAGATGGAAATCAGGTTACCATTGTAAGTATGTATTTAGTAATTAAGTTGAAAATATTCCCTTAGAAAAATAGCTCAATCAACATAGTACCCATATTATATCTCCAAAATTTATAAGATCTCATTCATACCATTAGATTGTTTTCATCACTTGTCATGAGTACTAACCTCAATTGGCATTATGTATTTGGGTCAAAATAGTTTTTAGTATAGGATATAATGGAGCAATACATTTATGTAATATCTAGTGATCATAGTTTCTAATATAGGATAAAATGGAGCATAGAGTAATCTTGTCATTCAAAAATGATAATATACCTTCCTTGACATATACAAGTATCATGCATTCATAAAAAAAGTTAGTCATAAACTGCAATATAATGTGTCCATAATGCATGTACATTAAATCTTCACATGTGAGAATGTGAGAAAGGGAATAATTTAACTATGAAATCAGGGATCAATGTAGGAAGTGGTCTTCTATGCACACATATATGCTAAGGGTCCATCTAATACAATATTGGAAATTGATGTGAGTATAAGTGTATGCATCCATCGGTGATGTATATGAGTGTATGCATCCATTTGTGATGTATATTGTTGTACTAATCCATGGTGCTTTATCGCTTGAGTTGTTTGTAGTGCAATTAATCACAACAATGTTGTATTTTTTAACTTAAAAATGCCATAAAATTTTCATGCTGCAAAACACAAACAAAAAAATGGCATTTGTAGCATTAATCCAAGCATTTCCTACAAGCAATCTCCATCCCTCCCTTTCCTGCTTACTCTTTCGGCCACCTCCACCCTCTTGTTGCCCTTCAAGACTACCTCTTGCCTCCTCGCCTCCTTGCTTCCTCACCTCCTCACCTCCTTGCTTCTTTGCCTTCTCACCTCCTTGCATCATGCTTGTTGCTGGCAATTCCAAGGCTGTCCCTCCCCTCATTGGCCAGCTCCTCTACTCCTCACGTCATCCTTCTCCTCATTTTGGTGTCTCCAATGAATAGCTTGGGGGTCTTGTTTTTGGAGGGGGGAAGCATAAGAATGGCAACACCTTAATGCACTGTCATTTTTCGTGCTTTTGCCACCCAAAAACAAGACCTGCAAATCCCTTGCTTAAGCTTGAATGAGCCTCTTGATTTTGGGCGTGTTAAGCCATTTTTGACCATTATACCCCCAAAATCAAGAGGCTCATTCAAGCTTAAGCAAGGGCTTTGCAAGCATTGCAAGTCCAGTAAATGAAATCAATCAGATTAGGAATTGGCAAACTCAATTTGGTAATGGTCAGAAATACTTTGTCTTTGAATAATGCCTTGGATCATGGGATGGGGTCCCATGAACTTACTGCCTATGATGACGAATGGTTCTGCCCTTGACTAAAGGTGACGTGTGTAGTAGTAAAAGGATAGCCCTCATGGAATCTCTAAGGGGTCTTGATTTTGGCCATGATTTGCACATTCTAGCACTTGAGCCATACATCAATTTCCAACACTTGAGGCATATAGTGGCTTTGCCCATGCAACGTTTCCAGCTGCAATCCAAGCATCAAGCAATCTCATATTCTGTATCCAGAGACATCATGAGGCCCCATATGTATGCCCTTCAATACTACTTCTTGGTTATATTGTATAATAACCTCCATATATATGCTCGTGAGACAACAAAAAGAGACCTGCCAACCCAAAAATGATAGCGCATTGATGCGCTGCCATTTTTGGGCTAGCAGGCCTCTTTTTTAATGTCTCCTGAACATAAGAACAAGCACTTGTGTTCCTTACCTTTCTTTCCAATGGGGGTCTTGATTTTGGGGGTGTATGCCAAAAATTGATAAACAACATTATTTGATGCATATAGTTTTATTAAATTGATAAAATAGGCATGAAAACATCTAAATTGGCTCTTGCCATTTGATTTGATGTATGACATGACCCCATTTGGATTTGTAATTCCAAAGATACGGGGTCTTACTTTTAGGGCTTGAATGCCTGAAATAGGCAGCGCGTCAATGCGTTGCCTATTTCATACATTTAGGCCTCAAAAGTAGGACCCCATGTAGGACCAAATGAGGTCCTACTTTTGAGGCCTAAATGCACAAAATAGGTAGCACATTGACAAGCTACCTATTTTAGGAATTCAGGCCCTAAAAGTAGGACCCCGTATCTTTGGACTTACAAATCCCGATGGGATCATGTCCTATATCAAATCGAACGGCAAGAGCCAATTTAGATGGTTTTCATGCCTATTTTCTCCATCAATCAAAACTATATGCATAAATATATACATCAAGATATGCATCAATATATGCATCAATATATACATATATATGTATGTATATGTATATATATATATATATATACATACATACATACATACATACATGTGTGTGTGTATACACACAAACACACACACACACACACACACACACACACATATATATATACACATATAGATATTTATGTATGTATATACATACATATACACATACTTACATACATACAACAAAATGGGGGTCTTGATTTTCGGGGGGGGTATGCCAAAAATTGATAAACAACATTATTTGATGAATATAGTTTTAATTGATGGAGAAAATGGACATGAAAACCATCTAAATTGGATCTTGCCATTCAATTTGATATATGACATGACCCCACTCGGATATACAAGTCCAAAGATACAGGGTGCTACTTTTAGGGTCTGAATGCCTAAAATAGGCGGCACGTTAACGCACTGCCTATTTCATGCATTTAGGCCTCAAAAGTAGGACTCCATTGGCAACACAATGGGGTCCTACTTTTGAGGCCTAAATGCATGAAAAAGGCAGCGTGTTAACGCGCTGCCTATTTCAGGCATTCAGGCCCTAAAAGTAGGACCCTGTATCTTTGGACTTACAAATCTAAATGGGGTCATGTCATATATCAAATCAAACGACAAGAGCCAATTTAGATGATTTTCATGACCATTTTCTCCATATATCAAAATTGTATGCATCAATATATACATCAATATATACATATATGCATCAACATATACATACATACATACATATATATATATATATATATATATATAGTATGTATGTATGTATGGATGTATGTATGTATGTATGTATGTACATGCATATATATACATACATACATACATACAAACATCAAAAGTAAGACCCCATTGGTTTCCCATGTCATGCATTTTGTTGTCTCATGAGCATAAGAACAAGCACTTGTGTTCTTTACCTTTCTTTGCAATGGGGGTCTTGATTTTGGGGGGGTATGCCAAAAATTGATCAACAACATTATTTGATGAATATAGTTTTAGTTGATGGAGAAAATGGACATGAAAATCATCTAAACTGGCTCTTGCCGTTTGATTTGATATATGACATGACCCCATTTGGATTTGTAAGTCCAAAGATACGGGGTACTACTTTTAGGGCCTGAATGCCTGAAATAGGCAGCGCGTTAACGCGCTCCCTATTTCATGCATTTAGGCCTCAAAAGTAGGACCCCATTGGTGTTGATTAACGCGCTCCCTATTTCATGCATTTAGGCCTCAAAAGTAGGACCCCATTGGTGTTGATTGGCAACACCAATGGGGTCCTACTTTTGAGGCCTAAATGCATGAAATAGGGAGCGCGTTAACGCGCTGCCTATTTCAGGCATTCAGGCCCTAAAAGTAGTACCCCGTATCTTTGGACTTACAAATCCAAATGGGGTCATGTCATATATCAAATCAAACGGCAAGAGCCAGTTTAGATGATTTTCATGTCCATTTTCTCCATATATCAAAATTGTATGCATCAATATATACATATATGCATCAACATATACATACATACATATATATATATATAGATGTATGTATGTATGTACATGCATATATATACATACATACATACAAACATCAAAAGTAAGACCCCATTGGTTTTCGTGGTCATGCTTTTTGTTGTCTCATGAGCATAAGAACAAGCACTTGTGTTCTTTACCTTTCTTTGCAATGGGGGTCTTGATTTTGGGGGGGTATGCCAAAAATTGATCAACAACATTATTTGATGAATATAGTTTTAGTTGATGGAGAAAATGGACATGCAAACCATCTAAATTGGATCTTGCCATTCGATTTGATATATGACATGACCCCATTTGGATATGCAAGTCCAAAGATACGGGGTACTACTTTTAGGGCCTGAATGCCTAAAATAGGCAGCGCGTTAATGCGCTGTCTATTTCATGCATTTAGGCCTCGAAACTAGGACCCCATTATGTTGCCAATGGGGTCCTACTTTTGAGGCCTAAATGCATGAAATAGGTAGTGCGTTAATGCGCTGCATATTTTAGGCATTCAGGCCCTAAAAGTAGGACCCCATATCTTTGGACTTACAAATCCAAATGGGATCATGTCATATATCAAATCGAACGACAAGAGCCAATTTAGATGGTTTTCATGTCCATTTTCTCCATATATCAAAATTATATGCATCAATATATACATATATGCATCAACATATACATACACACACATACACACACACACACACACACACACACACACACACATATATATATATATATATACATACATACATACACACGCGCACACACACACACACACACACACACACACACACACACACACACATATATACACATATAGGTATATATGTATGTATATACATACGTATATACATAATTACATACATACAGCAAAATTAGCACCCCATTGGTTGCCTATTTCATGCATTTTGTTGTCTCATGAGCATAAGAACAAGCACTTGTGTTCCTTACCTTTCTTTGCAATGGGGGTCTTGATTTTGGGGGAGGTATGCCAAAAATTGATAAAACAACATTATTTGATGAATATAGTTTTAGTTGATGGAGAAAATGGACATGAAAACCATCTAAATTGGATCTTGCCATTCGATTTGATATATGACATGACCCCATTCGGATATGCAAGTCCAAATATGCAGGGTGCTACTTTTAGGGCCTAAATGCCTAAAATAGGTAGTGCGTTAACGTGCTCCCTATTTCATGCATTTAGGCCTCAAAAGTAGGACCCCATTGTGTTGCCAATTGGGTCCTACTTTTGAGGCCTAAATGCATAAAATAGGCAGCGCGTTAACGCGTTGCCTATTTCAAGCATTCAAGCCCTAAAAGTAGGACCCCGTATCTTTGGACTTACAAATCCAAATGGGGTCATGTCATATGGCGAGAGCTAATTTAGATGATTTTCATGTCCATTTTCTCCATATATCAAAATTGTATGCATCAATATATACATCAATATATACATATATGCATCAACATATACATACATACATACATACATACATACATATATATATATATATAGATGTATGTATGTATGTACATGCATATATATACATACATACAAACATCAAAAGTAAGACCCCATTGGTTTCCCATGTCATGCATTTTGTTGTCTCATGAGCATAAGAACAAGCACTTGTGTTCTTTACCTTCTTTGCAATGGGAGTCTTGATTTTCGGGGGGTATGCCAAAAATTGATCAACAACATTATTTGATGAATGTAGTTTTAGTTTATGGAGAAAATGGACATGAAAACCATCTAAATTGGATCTTGTCGTTGGATTTGATATATGACATGACCCCATTTGGATATGCAAGTCCAAAGATACGGGGTACTACTTTTAGGGCCTGAATGCCTATAATAGGCAGCGCATTAACACGCTGTCTATTTCATGCATTTAGGCCTCAAAACTAGGACCCCATTGTGTTGCCAATGGGGTCCTACTTCTGAGGCCTAAATGCATGAAATAAGTAGCGCGTTAATGCGTTGCCTATTTTAGGCATTCAGGCCCTAAAAGTAGGACCCCATATCTTTGGACTTACAAATCCAAATAGGATCATGTCATATATCAAATCGAACGACAAGAACCAATTTAGATGGTTTTCATGTCCATTTTCTCCATATATCAAAATTGTATGCATCAATATATACATCAATATATACATATATGCATCAACATATACATATACTGTTATGGATAAAATTGTCTAAGGAAAAAGGCATTAATATGTATGTGTGTTTGTATATGTGGCAATAGTATAATCAAATATGGTGTGCATAGGGCCCAAGGTTGAGGTGGCAAGGCATGACCATGTGCCACCCTTCCATGTAAGAGGACCCATAAGGTGTGTTGTACATAATCCATAATAGTAATATTATAAAATGCAAGGTGGCATGGCTCCTCCATGTGCCACCCCTCCACCTAGGATGCAATAATTGAGATATGGCTCAAAGTCCATGGGAGAAGCAATATAAAATGGGTGGAGATGGCTATTATATTGAGTTATTCCCTCCATATGGGATAGGCCCATGTGGGGGAGGTATAGAAGGACAAAGAGAGCTAGTTAAATAATGGGGAAAGTAGGATGAGGCGGCAAGATTCCTTGTGCCAACCCTCCACTTGTCCTCCTAGAGGTTTAAACCTATTATAAAATTGGAAAGAGACCAAGGGAGTATCATAGACTTGAGATAAGGGGCTTGATTTATGTGGAAAATGGAGGCAAAGGGTTGTCGCACACAATTGAGAGTGCGTACCCACCTAGCCCACATGGAAGACTTTTCCACACACACCATGCATGTGGGAAGATACATTAATGTGGAGAGACCCCCTCTTTTGGCTATAAAAGGAAGGGGCTATTCCTTGATGAGACACGCTCATTCTTGTAAAGCCACCTAGCTAGTATTTTGATATTTCCCTCTCATCCCTCCTTTCCAATAAAGTATGGTTCACTTCCCTTGATGTCTACATCTCAACATTCCTCTTCCTATCATGTACTTGCTTCTCTTCCCACTCTCCCTTTCCCCTTGTGTCATAGTCTCCCTTTTCCTTCCCTCCACTTCTAATTCCTTATTCACCCCTATGACATCCCTTCGCCCTCGTGATCTCCTTTACTCTATGGCCTTTGAGCGTCACCATACTTAGTCTCTAGCCTTTGGTCTCGGTTTCTTTTCCGGCTAAAAGTTTTGGTGTGGCTGCTGGGATACGAATCTCCACGGCTGTTGGCGAATCTTCTATTCGTACGGGTTACATCAACAAAACTATACCATCTGTGCTCTTTCTAAGCTACTGCGTGTGCATTCGCTTCGTGCATCTCCTGCGCTTCAGTTCTCTGGACTGCTGTGACTTCTGGTTGCGGACAGTTTTCTGCGCTTCAGTTCTCTGGACTGCTGCGATTTCTGGTTGCGGACAATTTTCTGCGCTTCAGTTCTCTGGACTGCTGCAATTTCTGGTTGCGGACAATTTTCTACGCGACAGTTCTTGTGGACTGCCGCGACTTCTGGTTGCGGACAGTTTTCTGCGCGACAGTTCTCTGGACTGCTCTGGTCGCGGACTGTTTCCTGAGCCCCTGCAAAAGAGTAACAGCAGATCCCGCGCCCCCCCTATCTCTTCTTCTTCTCCTTCTCTTTCTCTTCTCCTTCTCCTCTCCTCTCCTCTCTTTTTATTAAAGAGTAGGATTGGAACCCAAGACCTCCCCCTTCACAAAAGAAAGTCTTATCATTGGGCCAACAAGTCGGAAGTGGTAAAAATGTAATGATTTTTGTTCATATATTGAAATTGTGGGAGCTGTAACTCTCTAACCATAAGGAGTTTGCTCTTGTTGTAAAAAGCAAAAATATTTCATTTTATGTTCTCTATCCACTTCTCTAGCTAGATCGCCAATTCAGAACTTCTCCAAGCCCACTTCACGGACGCACGCCTCACGAGAAGGGTGGACATTTATGTCACTTCTCGATGCGTTTAAGGAATTGGTGCCTGTTCCTCTGCACCTTACGGCTACCAATGCACGAGATGTATTCCTTGATCTTCATGTCGACCTTCAACGGCTGATTGTCCAGTGCATTATTGATGGTGATGATGGGTGGAATGACACACCGTGGATGATTCAGGGTGATGAACTACTGATACGCTGGGAGGATTTTGACTTTACTTCTACTCATTGTGCGGTGATCGAACTACTTGCTGCTTCAAAGGTAATCAAAACGGTTTCCTTCTTCGAAGGGTGGGATGTTCCCCAAGCTTGGGGGGAGATTTGGCGCATCTGCTTGTTGATTCCTGTGGAAAAGCTCGTCCTGAATGGTCATTTCACAATCTCATTACAAAGGTTTCTAGGCCTTGGCTATGGTTGGTAATGTTTCGACCAAGGAATCCATTTGTACCTAATCAGCCTTTTGTGCCTCATTTCGAGCTTCAAATTGTAATTCTTTTTGGGCTTAAGATAAACTATCAACAAAGAATTGCAAGTTTATTTGGTGCTGAACGTTTGGCTCAAGTGTTGAATTCTCCCCACCCTCTCCTCCTACCTATCTTGGACTACCGAGAAACTTGGGATGTCCGAATTCTCGTCTTGGTGTGATGACATCTTGGATTCTTCAATTTGATGGAGCTTACAAACCTTCGACCAAGGCGGCTGGCGTGGGTGTGAAGCTCACTTCACCGAGTGGTGAGGAGTTTTGTTACAGCAAGTCTTCGCCCGCAAGTACTTGCAATCAAGCTGAGTACTCGGCGCTCATTTTTGGGCTACAAAAGGCACAAGAACATCATGCCAAGCAATTGGAGGTGCAAGGAGATTCTCAACTAGTGTGTGAACAAGTTAGTGGAAGGTGGAAGGTGCGGAGCAAAGGCTTGGTTCCACGACATCAACAAGCCTTGGAACTTTGCAACCAATTTGAAGAGGTAAAAATTCAGCATATCCCTCGAGCTCGAAATCTTGTTGCTGATTTCTTGGCATGTGAAGCTTGTATTTCAATCACGCATGACGCGAGTGGAAGCGCCACCCCAACCAAGCCGCAAGCCACGAAGGAGGGTGATCATTTGTAAGGAATGCAAAGGTTGTGGTCATCATGAAACTAAGTGTTGGGCCTACTTGATACGAGTTCACCGACTTCGGCAGACCATCAGGAGGGTTCTCAAGGACATTGCTCAAAAGAAGGATGCCAGACCGCACACCCCTTGAAGAAATAGAATGGCGACTACAAGAACTGGAAGAAGCTGAAGGTGATGTGCAAGCTCTCCAACTATTGACATTTGTCATGGCATTCTTGTTTGCCTTGATGAACAACCTCATGCGATGCCGCACCTCTAACCCTCGCGTGTAATGATCAAAGTGATATCATGAGGATTGGTCCTTTTAAGATTGTCTATGTGCTATTCTATGCTGAAGATTCTTCTCGTGTAATATTTCACACTACACCAGTCACACCTTACCCTGCCTATGTGTGCTTTTTGGATGTTTCTTCCCCCGATTTTCAGTTCAAGCTTCCTCTTACTATTGTTCGTCCATAGATAAGCCCCTCTTTCCCATCTTCCAAGCATGGCTGACATTCTCGTGTTTTGTGGACGGGTAGAAGAAAATCCAAATGAGTATCTTGTGGCTTTCAAACGCCGTTGTGTCTCTCTCAACTTTCTTACTGAAGACAGATGGCTATTGGTTCTCCCCACATTTCTAGAAGGTTTGGCTCAAGTGTGGTATGAGAAGCAAACCGAAGATGTTCGCCAAAGCTGGCCAAGGTTGACAGCAGCAATGATTGAGTATTTCGGCAAAGAAGAGGAGCCGGAGAATGTGTACCTGCAGGTGGCAAATTTGAAGCAGTCAGAAGGTGAGATGGCGCGTCGATATGTGGATCGAGCGGCCGTGCTCCTGGACCGTTTGATTGCCACACAGGAGGACAATGCCGGATTTCGAGCTGGAATGACTCAGCATGTGCTGGGCTACCTTGTAGCAGGAGCGAGTGATGAATTCCGCCTCAAGCTTAAATGGGAGAATCCAGAAACTATGGTGCTAGCACATGAGATTGCTCAAAAGTTTGACAAAGTTCAGTCTGACCCCGCTTCAAAGAAGACGATTGTCTTTCCGCATCCTCCTCCATTCCTGCAACAACAACCTGGGGGGTCTAACTCAGGGGCATACCCCCACCCCTCAGGGATGTATCCACCGCCTCCACCTCAGATGTATGGTCCTCCCTTAGCTGCTTACCCTCAACAAGGTGGATAACCTCATCCTCCGCCTCGAAGATTTCCCCAGCCTCGCCCACGAGCCCCCCTCCTCTCTACTCTCGTGGCCCCTCCAACTAAAGAGGCCCCCCCTGCAACAGAACCTGGAGTCAATGACCTAGCCAAGGCCCTGAATGATCTTCGGCTTGAGATGGTGGGCATCAGAAATCAAGCCAACCGCCCTCCAAGAGATCGTGCTAATGTTGCATGCTACGAGTGCCACCAGAAGGGTCATTATCGCACAGAATGCCCCAATATTCCAAGGGTGAATCTTCTAAGTGAGTCGGGCACTGAGGATTCTGATGTGGAGATCCTTGATCTCGGGAAAAGAACTCGTGCTACCTCGGACCCCTCTCCAAACCGTGGACCGGGCCGCCCCAGGAAGAAGGTGTCCTTCTCAGAGCCCTCAGACGCTGAGATGGCAGACCCACCAACAGAGAAGACTAAAAGATCTCGCAGGAGTAAGTGGTCACCCTCGGATTTTCCCATCGGCTCAGGGCAAGAGGACTATTCGGTCATTCAAGACCTTGCTCATCGTTCTTTGAGCATCACACTCCCTCAACTAATAGCATTAAGCCCTAAGGTGAGACGTGAGCTGCAGCAAGGTCTCTCAACAAGGAAGAGCAAGAAAAAGGGAAAGGTACGAGAGGTATCTTCTATCTCTGAAGAAATTGATCGGCACCCACACACAGTAGATGTCATCATAGATAATTGCCGTGTCAAAAATGTGTGTGTTGATGGGGGAGCTGCATGTAATATCATGGTGCCCCGCATCATGAAGAAATTGAATTTGAAATGTACAAGGCGTTCCTCCACTCAAATCAAGGTAGCAGATGGTCGACGACTCGCCACCATGGGAGTCATTGAGGATTTGCCCATCACTATCAACGGGCTGACCACCACTGTCAATTTCTATGTAGTGGACGTTGAAGATATAGGCAGAAGTTACCCTGCCATACTCGGGAGACCATGGTTGAGAAATCACCACCATTAGTAATTTTATTTGAGTGTTCCTTAATGGTAGTTCTCCTACTACTACATACAATATTACCAATAGTAGTCCTAATCCCAATGATAGTACACATAATATTATTACGACCATCCAACTTTAATCATCATTATATCTATGAATGCATATATATAGGTCTATCTATATCTATACCTATTTATTCCTCATCCAATATGTTTGCATTTATTTTTGGTGCTTTGCTTACTTTGAAACTAAAGATAATGTGATTTCATTATTGTTTGCATTCTTGTCAAACATGAGGAGCTGGAATGCATAAGAGATGGGAGGCACATTATAATTTCTGTGTAGATTTGAGCCATTGAATAGCCTATTGATTCTGATTGTTTTCTTTCTTATTAAATCCTTAATTTGGTTATTTCACACCAAACATCGCCATATCAATTCATATTTTTTTTGTTCTAGTAATGTCCTATCGCAGCATAGTCTAGGGTTGATCATACAAGATAAATGGGTGCTCACATTTAATATATTTTTCAGAGTCAGAGGATAGTGGATGTAGACTACAAAATCATCACTTTGAATAAATTTGGCAAGATTCTTCTGATAGAAGGAATAATTTCTATTGTACTAACGATGAAAGAAAATTATCAAAAGGCTGATACAAGGCTCAAAATCACACTGGTGCTACTAGGCTTAATAGTCATAGGCTAGTAGTAGTACTAGTGTATTTACTAAGTAGTGTGCGTGCCTCTCCTCATTAAAATTCATAGTCTTCAAAAATATATAAGACATAAGTCAAAATATTCTAATTAGTTTTATCATCCTAATGTTGAAACTGACTTAAATTCATAGTCTTCAAAAAGGTATAATACATAAGTCAATATATTCCAATTAGTTTTATTGTCCTCATGTTGAAATTAACTTTCTCTTCCTTCGTCTCCTATGAGCTTCAAACCTTTATCCATTAATCTCTCAAATAGTAAGAATGGTCTTGTATTAAGAGGCGATGATATCTAAAGTGATCTACAAATACTAAGAATGGTCTTATATTAAGAGGTGATGATATCTCAAGTGTTATACAAACCATAAGAATGGTTTTGTATTAAAAGGTGATGATATCTCAAGTGTTCTACAAATAGTAAGAATGGTTCAAGTGTTCTAAAAAAGTATTAGGTACCTCTTAGTGGCTGAAGGGAAGGAGTGATGATATCTCAAGTGTTCTACAAATAGTAAGAATGGTCTTGTATTAAGAGGTGATGATATCTCAAGTGTTCTACAAATAGTAATAATGGTTTTGTATTAGGAGGTGATGATATCTCAAGTCTTCTATAAAACTATTAGATACCTCTTAGTGGTTGAAGGGAAGGGGTTGGAAGTATGGGCAAAATCTCTAGGAACTACAGGATGGTTGCAAGAACAATTTTGAATGTCATAAATGACACTTGGGTTTTTCAACATACGGGTGAACTATTTTTAAACATTTTCTTTCATGGTTGATAACACTTTTAATAAGAAGAACCATTTTGAATGTTATAAGTGTTGATGCAATCCCATGCTATGAAGTCTACAAACA
The DNA here is from genome assembly GCF_047967505.1 of Dipteris shenzhenensis. Taxonomy (NCBI): domain Eukaryota; kingdom Viridiplantae; phylum Streptophyta; class Polypodiopsida; order Gleicheniales; family Dipteridaceae; genus Dipteris; species Dipteris shenzhenensis. The sequence continues at coordinate 20,003,323 of NC_141612.1, forward strand.
GTTTTTTTTCCCTGCATATGGGTGAAGTGATGTTTACGTTACTAAGTTCAACATATCAAGCAACACATTTGTTTTGATTATTGAAGGAGTTTGATAATAAGACCCATTTTAAATGCAAAAGATTTGTTGTATCAGTAATGGAATCCGCTTTGGAGTGGAAATTTGGTTTCTTTCAAATCCACATATTATTGTTGCATAATGTGAGTATGGCTCCAATTGGAAGTTAAGGTAGACTATAATTCGCAATATTGGTATAGTTACACATAGTAACATAAGTTTTATTTTCGAGAATCTTCCCAAATAGTGGTTTCCACAAAGCTATGTTGAGTACCTCGATAAGGAAATTGTAGAAAAGCTCGCTCGCGTTTTTGGGCCCACTCACTTTTCCTCGCTCGCTCTATCGACTGCCTCGGCTGTTCTTCATTGTAGAGTCCGCCTGTAGGTCGTTTGGAGAGGCAGTAGGGAGCTTGAAGCTCTATTGGAGAACCTCTCTTTGGACTTCTCTTTCTACTCAGAACCTCTCAAAGATGGGTGTAGGTAGAGCTTCAGGCTCTCTTTCTCAAACCTTTCAAATCTCTCCTCACAAAGAAACTACTCAAGGGACTCTCTTGTTCTCATAGAATCAGGAACACTCAAGCTCACAATGAATCTCTCATGAAATGGATGGACGAAAATTTTCTCTCTCAAGGGACAGAAACTTGTTCTTAATCTAAAACTAAAACTAACCTAGGAGAACTCATGAGTTCCTAAGGCATGCCTACAACTAATCTAGGAATGGAAGCAATCCTAGTGAACTACTAATGAGCTAAACTAGGAGAGCTAAACCTATGCTCTGATACCATGACAAAACATGCGTGTCTCAGGATCTATGGAGCACTCTAAGGTGGATGGAACCTGTGTGGAAACATGATGAAGAGAGTGCTCATGACATGTATCTCAAGTCAATTAGGTTCCAAGATAGATTAGCTTGGACTCATAAAGAGAATCTTGAGATAGTGCAAAGTGCTTGATTTGATATTACTTCAAATGAACCTCCCTTTTATAGGTGAGGGTACTTACATCCATTTGCTTGCTCACATGTGGGATATCTCCTCCATGCCATGTGGCAGCTTGTCCTTTGCTCATACCTTTGCTCTACATGTGCTCATGGCACCACAACTCTCAACACTACAAGCAGAAGATCACCTCAATGCATGAGTGCTTATCCAATGGAAGCAACTCCAAATCAAGATCATATCTGCTCATCCACTAATAAAATGGGAACGTTCCATAGGAACCAAAACTCTACACATAATTTGCCAAGACTTGTCTGAAGATGAGAAAAATATCTTCTACCTGTCTACACATGCCAAGTTTATAGCACTCAGGATGGATGCTTTCATTGCATATGTATGCCTCATGGGTAGTCCTCCCCTCAAGTTTATTGCTGGTTTTTTGCCATTGCTACAAAGGACATCACTATTATTTGCAAGGAATGACATAACTGACATCCCACCCATGCAGATATGATGATCCCATCGCACCAGCAAAAAGAAGTGTCGAAAAATGACAGGGCATATCTCACATCCAACTTCCCATATCTAACCACCCTCTCTGCCATTCTCATAACCTCACTTACCCTTGCTGCTACCACCCTTCCCCGAGCTCCATCCTAACATCTATTTCCTCCATCATCTCTTTGCTCATGCCTCTCACCATTTTCGACTAACCCAACAGTCACAAACTTATGAGCCCCTCACACCTAGCTTCTTCCCTTCCCTTGCTAATGCCACCCTTGAGGATTACCAAGCTACTCAAACCATTTGCCTAGTTCTTCCCCCCCTCCCCTCTGCTTCCCCTTCCACAATTAATACTCTTTCATATTTCTCCCCCATGTCCCCAGATTCTCTCCCTGCCCCGTCATCACCTCTGACACTACTTGTGCTGCCATCAGCAAAAAATGACACAGTATTGGATTTTGAATATCAGGATATGGATAATCCAATTCATACTCCCATGCCAAGTTCCAATGATGGGTATGATTTTGATGAGATACCACTTCCCAGTAACCCATCAAGGAATTTTGGAGCAAATATCCTGATATGAAAACTCAAGGTGGATGGACCTTGGAAAACTTCCCTACCCTGGACAGCATCAAATTAGTGAAGATTGGATAAGCACGTTGGATCCACAACCTGCGGTCCCAAGCTCTTTGATGTAATCTTCTTGAAAGAGTACCTGCATGCACCTTCATATCTAAGAACCCATCCCAAGTTCTACGCAGTTCCACGATGTTAAAGATGGGAAGCCAACATACACACTTTGGATGAAGATCACACCCTAATTAGCCAATGATCGAACCATACTCTAGTGTAGAATGGAATATCCAAGGCACAATGATCCGAGTACTTTAGCAGCATGAGAAAATAATGCATGGAAACATTGATCGCTTCCTTCGCCTAAGTGCATAGTCTTCTACAAAACATTGGAATACATTCTGGAGGTCCCATGTCACCTCGATAGACATTTGCCTCCACTCAGTTTCAATCCTAATGAATGGGTCGATGCTCAGATTACAAGCCAAATCTATCAAAGAGTCTGAGAGTGCTTTCAACGAAAGCAAGAACGGAAGAAGGAGAGAGAGAGACAGAGAGCCACACAAGTTTGGTGGGTGCAAAACCACCCTAATCTTCTTTTTCATTCATTTATATATGTGTTTGAGTATTGTACATAACCGGGGTTAAGGCACAGTGACCTTTAACCCCCACAACCTCCCACTTAAAGGACAATGTGCCTTTAAGAGAGAACAACTAGTGAGCATACTATCCAATGCCCATCAATACACGACAATACTCAAACCGCTGTGACTAGGTAGACTCTTCGTCAGCATATCTGCAGGGTTATCATCTGTATGAACCTTGACAAGCTCTATGCGCTTGTCCTCAAGTACCTCCCTGAGGAAATGGTACCTGACCTCAATGTGTTTGGTCTTTGCATGAAAGACCGGATTCCGTGCTAGCTGAATAGCACTCATGGAATCACTATGCAATGTCGGTACACCTGTATGAATCCCCAAATCTCCCACTAGCCGATCAAGCCATATAGCCTCCTTGCAACCCTCTGTGGCTGCAACATACTCAGCCTCTGTGGTAGACAAAGCAACGCACTTCTGTGCGCGAGACATCCACGACACTGCACCACCTGCAAAGGTGAACACATAACCAGAAGTGGATCTCCTACTATCCACATGCCCTGCATAGCCTGAATCTGTGTACCCAAGTACACGCATGTCTCCTTTACCAAAGCAAATGCACATCTCCTTGGTACCCTTCATGTACCTCATGATGCACTTAATTGCCTCCCAATGCCTCTTTCCTGGATTAGCCATATACCGGCTAACAACTCCCACTGCAAATGCAATGTCTGGTCTAGTAGCTATCATAGCATACATAAGACTCCCAACTGCTGATGCATAAGGAACCTTGGCCATCATGGCCCTTTCCTCATCTGATTTGGGACTATCTGTATGACTCAGTTTCACATATGGAGGCAATGGAGTACTCACTGCCTTCCCCCCCTCCATATTGAAACGCTGCAATACTTTTGTAACATACTCTTTTTGTGAAAGCCAAAGGAGTTTCCTACTCCGATCACGCGTGATGCGCATACCAAGAATATGACCTGCAAGTCCCAAATCCTTCATATCAAAGGCCTCATGCAACTTGGCCTTTAAAGCATCTAGCTCATAAGTATTCTTGCTAGCCAATAGCATATCATCCACATATAGTGCCAAGATTATCAAGCTATTATCCTTAGCCCTTTTAGTGTAGAGGCAGTGATCAATTTCACTCCTTCTAAAACCCTACGACCGAATGAAAGCATCAAACTTTTGATACCATTCTCTAGGCGCTTGCTTAAGACCATAGAGACTCTTTTTCAGCTTGCTTAAGACCATAGAGACTCTTTTTCAGCTTGCAAACTAAATGCTCTTTGCCCTTTTCTTCAAAGCCTTCCGGCTGCACCATGTAAATTTCCTCATGCAAATCCCCATGCAAGAAAGCTGTCTTGACATCCATTTTCATAAGCTCCATATCCTCTAATGCCACTAGTCCAAGCATGCATCTAAGTGTGGTTATCTTCACAACCGGAGAGAATATCTCATCAAAGTCCACACCCTTCTCTTGCTTGAACCCTTTAGCAACCAAACGGGCCTTGTACCTAGGCACATCATCACCTGTGACCTTCATTTTGTAGACCCATTTACATGGCAATGCTTTCTTTCCATGTGGCAAAGAAACCAAGTCCCAAGTCTTATTCTTCATAAGTGAACTCATCTCTGATTGCATAGCATACTCCCACTTGCGTTGATCCTCACGCATCATAGCCTCTCTATAGCAAGAAGGCTCCCCGCAATCAGTAAGCATCACATAGTCTACCCCTGGAACAAACCTATCAGGCGGTCTAGACACTCTAGATGATCTTCTCAATGGCATTTCAGCTTGCTGTCCCATTTGCATATCAGCCACATTTGGCTCATCATTTCCACCAACAGATGATCCATCATCTACCCTTGATACCTGTGGGAGTACTTGGTGGTACCATTTCTTGCACATTTGGTGCATGGACAGCTTGCTGTCTATCAACATAGGCAGGTGGATTCACATCCTGGAAAGTGATTCTCCTCATTTCCACATCCCTCATGGGTGCCTTATGCATCTTCTTCTCATTGAAGACCACATCATGGCTCTGCGTATGATCTTCTTTGCTTCTGGATCCCAGAGACGATAGCCCATCTCTCCACTTTCACCATAACCTAGAAAGATGCATTTCCTAGACTTAGGATCTAGCTTCTTTCGAAGCTCTTTTGGCACATGTGCATATGCCTCACACCCAAATATACGCAAATGAGAATAAGAGGGCTTCTTGCCACTCCATGCCTCTTCAGGAATACCACCATCCAAACTCTTACTAGGCGATCTATTGATCACATGCACTGCAGTCTTCATTGTCTCAGCCCAAAAACCACCAGAAAGACTTGCATTGGAAAGCATGCATTGCAACCTTTCTTGAATGGTACGGTTCATCTTTTCTGCAACTGGATTTTGCTCTGGAGTACGAGGGGATGTAAGCTCCCTCTTAATCCCACGAGTATCACAGAAATGCTGAAAGTCATGAGAGAGATACTCTCCACCATTGTCAGTCCATAGGCATTTAAGCGTTCTACCTGACAAATTCTCAACCAAGGCCAGCCATTTCTGAAATACCTGGAACACATCACTCTTCCGAGCTATAGCATAAGCCCACACTTTCCTAGTTGCATCATCAATGAATGTCACATAGTATTCAGCCCCGCCTAATGACCGTGTAGGCATGGGACCACATACGTCTGAATGCACCAAATCAAGCATTTCAAACTCTTTCTTTCCCCTTCTTTTATGGGCTGATTTAGTCTGCTTCCCATAGAGACAGTGCTCACAAAATTCAAAATCAGAGAAACTCAAATGCGGTACATAACCCAAATGGCATAAGAGTTTCATTCCATTCTGGCTCATGTGCCCCAACCTGCAATGCCACAAAGAAGTGCTTGGCTGCTCGGTTATTGCAACAACATGATCAAATACCCCTGATACATGTAAGGGATACAAAGTCCCACACTTGGCACCCCTGGCCAAAAGCATAGAGCCCTTTTGAATTTTCCAACTCTGAAAGCCAAAAGTGGTGTGAAAACCAGCATCATCTAGCTGACCGACTGAAATAAGACTCTTGGTCAGCTTAGGCACATGTCTCACATGTTTCAAAACAAATGCAGACCCATTTGCAAAAGAAAACTTTATGTCACCTGCTCCCACTATGTCACATGCATAGTCATTTCCAAGATGCACACAACCTGTCTTTCCACTATCATAAGTGGAGAACCATTCCCTATGGGGAGTAACATGGAATGAAGCACCAGAATCCAAAATCCAATCCTGGGAATATGCATCATCTGAAGTGGTAAGCAACTCTGCAGATAAACTAGACATGAAGAGAACGTCATTGTCACTATCATGTGTGACTGCATTGATCTCCTCGATCTTCACTTTTCCTTTGTCCTCCCTTGGACTCTCTTCCTTTTGATTTGCACCCCAATTTGCATTCTTTTTCTTATCCTTTTGCTCTCTTTTCAGCTTGTAGCAATCCTTTTTCATATGGCCCTTCTTGCCACAATGGTAACACTCAATGTTCCGTGCCCTGGATTTGCTACGTGACTTCCCTCTTTCTTGGGACTTCCCCCTGAACTGTGATCTGCCCCTTTGCACATTTAAGGCTGCATCCTGCTTGTTGCCATCCATAGACTTCCGTCTAATCTCCTCGGCCAACAAGCTACCCACAACATCATCAAATTTCAGTACTCCACCAGGTGCAGAGTTACTGACAGCTGTACGGAAGGTATCCCATGAGGATGGCAATGAACATAAGAGAAATATTGCCTTAGTCTCCGCATCAAAATTCATTTTCTGAGCCTGAAGTTGGCTGAAAATAATATTGAATTCATTTAAATGAGAAGCAATGGAGACCCCTTCCTTCATTTGCAGCTCAAACAACCTCTTCATGAGGTAAACTTTATTAGAGGCACTTTCCTTTTCATAAGTGGCACATAGTTTCTTCCACAAATCTTCCGTAGTCTGCTCATTTACTACTGTGAAATAAACTGACTCTGCAAGATGAAGTCTAATGGTAGACTTTGCTAATGCATCCAACTCATTCCAATCATCCTCAGACATATTTGCAGGCTTAGCTTCAATCCCTGCCAAGGGTTTAATCTGCTTCTTTTGAATAAGCACATCCCTTATTTGTTCTTTCCACAAAGAAAAGTTTGTCCCATCAAACTTTTTAATGCTGAAAAACTCCTTTTCAGGGATGGAAGAGGATGCCATGATGCAAATGAAGCAAAATCCCAAATGCTAGTCCCTGCAAGAGAGAATCACACCAAATACTAGGTGTACCCAAATGTGTATGCCGCAATAGACTGAAATATCACAAAAAACTCAAAGCTCAAAGCATCAAAAGATGCATCTGACTCATGTGCATATACTATGCATCCATATGAGCAAATCTGGCCCAAAAGAAAATGCCAATAAGTGCCAAATGACTCAAGCATAAACACCGTCCACTGGCATATGCATCAATAATATCTCATCCAAGAGAGCATAGCACTATCAGTGCATCACCAACAATGTGTCAAAGCTGTCCCTCAGCATAAAATAGCATCCATGTGTAAAGCGTCCATAAAAAATAGCATCCCACAAGGCAATTTGGGCCTATCAGCGCATCCAACAAGGACCGCAATGCATCCAAATCGCCTATAAATCATCCACTGCAACCCAATGCACACCACGAATGAGCGCACACTGCTCAAACTGCAACCAGAGTGATCTGCATAAGGTATGCTCAGGAAATCATAGTCCCACGGTAATGAGCGCTACTGAAAATAGAACCTGAGATGCCTCAAAACATGGGCGCCATTGCATAATCGGAATCAGCAAGAAAATCTGCAAATATCTCTCTTCTGCCAGAACTCCAAAATCCCAATCGATGAGTGAGAAATGGGAGTCAACACTTATCCACTGCCATGTGGCATAAATCTAAGGTTTCAAAACCTTAGAATGAAAAATGCATAACAGAGAGACAAAATCGAATACACAGAGATCTATAACTCTGAAAATCCTCCACCAAATCGCGCAAGAACTGATAGGTAGGGGTTTTTGGGCGTCCGGAACGCAATGGGACAGACGGTTTTGGAAACCGTGGTCTCAATCACTGGGTCCAACACACGGACTTAAAAACGTTTTTTGAAACAGAGCTATCTGTAAACTCCACCGGAGTGCAAATGATGAGCAACATAGAAGTTTTAGGACCTCCTGAGTCCACCGGGACTGACAGATCTGCAAATGGTTGCTCCAAACTTGAGTTCCAACACCCGGGCAAAAAACGCAGGAACTGACACAGTGACTCAGAAATCCAATGAAATGATCCCAGATTCAGGAATGAAGGTGTTTCCAGGCTCTTGAAGTAATGTGGATACCAAAAGCAAGCAATAGTTACCTCTACAAGTCAATACGGAGTCTCTGTCATCGAACGGAACAAGGAAAAGCTCAAAAAACGACTTTTTCTTTGAAAGCTCTTAACAGGCTCTCAAAACCACTTCGCAAAGCCAAAGTGACTTTTCCAAAGGTTTCTCCAAGGTCTCTGCACACTCGGATGCAAGTAAAGTCACCCACAAAGCTTCCCACAGAGCTTCTCCTTCCTCCCACAAAGCTGCTGAGCTTCAAGCATTCACGCACGCTCAGCTAGATCACCCGGGCTCTGATACCAGTTGAGAGTGCTTTCAACGGAAGCAAGAACGGAAGGAGAGAGAGAGACAGAGAGCCACACAAGTTTGGTGGGTGCAAAACCACCCTAATCTTCTTTTTCATTCATTTATATATGTGTTTGAGTATTGTACATAACCGGGGTTAAGGCACAGTGACCTTTAACCCCCACAGAGTCATCTTCTTAGAAGCACGCCACATATCTCTGTTCGAACAAATGGTGGATACATGCTACCTAGAAACTGATAAAAAATTGTATGGTGCCAAGGCTTTACAACACAATCGACTGGCATGACACAAGTTCCACAACCACTGGGTTACACACATGGCAACCCAGCTACATGGTAACAATAAGCCATAACCCGAGGATGGCTAATAAAATGGATCCGGGAGTATGTTGTCTCTGTGCCAATATGGATTAGGTAGTATAGAATGTGTGTATAGAGTAGCGGCAAAGCTTCGCTTGTACTTGCATATAAGGCTAGGAATAATCTCTCTTAGGAATCCTCAACATCCAAGTCATGCATGTTCTACATTCTGCATGCAACTACTACATGCGATTCCTACATGCATGTTCTACTTGTTGCAACTTCTACTTGCAACTCCTACATTCAAATCCTATATGAGATTCCTACATGCATGTTCTACATACGAGTTCTACATGCAACTACTACATGCAACATGCAACATGCGAGTTCTACATGCAACTCCTACATGCAATTCCTACATGCATGTTCTACTTGCAACTTCTACTTGCAACTCCTACATGCAAGTCCTACATGTGACTCCTACATGCAACTTCTATATGCAAGTTCTACATGTAGAGAGAGAATGTCTTACAATTCCTACATGCAAAGAGAGAAGCTCTCCAACTTGTATAAATACCCCATAATGGAATGAAGCCCACACTCTTTGGGGAATTGTGTTGAGTTCTACTTTGGTATTCCAAGCAATTGTCTCAAGTGTCCATGCTTCCTTGCACTCCACATCCAAAAGCATGTCCTAACCTTGCAACTCCTCCTCCCCTATCCTCCAACCTTGCAACCCAACCATCCTCTCCCTCTCCTCCTCCTCCCTCCTCCTCCTCCTCCTCCCCCCTCCTCCTCCTCCTCCCCCCTCCTCCTCCTTTCTCCTCTCTCTTCTTTCCCCCCATGTTCTTACACCTTCTTCCTCTCCCACTCCTATGCTCCCCCTAAACCCTTAGTTGCTCAACCCTTAACCTCCATGATCTACGAGGGAGACGAGTTCTCCACCATGCACTCTACCCTAAACCTTGGAACCTTATTCTAAACCTTGAACCTCTTCTAAACTCTGGAACCTCTTCTAAACTATGGAACCTCTCTCTAAACCTTGGAACCGCCTTCTAAACCCTGAACCTCCCTCTAACCCTTAAACTTCTCCTAAACCCTTCAACCCCCAATGAAGGCGAAAGCCTTCATTACCTCAACCATGATGATGCACATTCCTTTCACACATACATGCACTATGTTTGCTTACAACACTTAAGCCTACGGCTCTCGCTGGAATACGACTCGAGTTCCTAAGCTAAATGTATACTACAAACGACAACCCAGATATATCTATAGGTGACAAAAAGCCTCGGAATCCTGCATACTGAGAATACCCTGCTCTTCCTATGGAAGCCGTGGGAAAGAGCCAACATGGTGTTGGTGGTAACAACACACGTTTTATACATTGATCTTTTAATGTTTATGACACAACTCTAAATATTGAAGCATATCCCTTTTTGCTCACTCCGCTCACATCAAGAGCCTCTTGAATTTTCGTGACATCAGCTTTACTTTCCGATCCAAAGTCTTCAAGATCTTCACATTTTACCTTCTTAAACTTCTTTTCCTCCATCTACAATAAGTACACTTTGTAATATCATAGATTTTCTTGCAAGACAAACACACATATACAATTACCTTGCTGTCTGTACCTGTGCTTACATCCTCCAGTGCCAGCTTTCAACTCCGCAATGTTTCGATTTCTCTTGCTTTGTTGTCTGTCTCAAGGAACCGTTCTCTTTATTCTTGCTCTTCATAGCTCATTCTTTGTCTTTGAATCCTCTTCGATTTCCCTTTTGCAGCTACTCTTTCAAGTTCGAATTTATCGACATTTCTTGCACCTTCTCCATTCTTTCTCGGACATATAATTTCTTGTATATTTTCGCAGTTGAATGTTGAGTCAAAATGTATCCATACATTCCATTGTTCCCGTCACCCACAATCCTCAATAGTGTTGTCAGATTAGAAAATGGAGGGCTCAAATTTCTCAATGGACATTTTGGGTAAATTTGCTTGTCGCACCATAAGTCGATATGTTGGGAGCTTGCTCTTCTCATGTTTTCCTTTTGCTCAACATTTACAAGTGGAACCTTTCCCCTTTTCTGTAGTGGTGCATATTGTTTGTCTAAATTGATGTGCAAATGGTGTAGTTTCTTCTATTGAGGTTCTTCTTCAGTAGCATGGTTGCATGCAACCATTTCATGAGGGTTGGTTCTTCATCTTGTCTGCTTTTTATAAAACTCATCTAATCTTTCGCGGTCAGTAACCATTCAAATATTTGGAAAGAAATCTACTACTTTGCTCCACATGCTTTGCTACTTTGCTCCACACACCCTCTTCCAGCTCTCTTTGGCTCCTACTCTATTTTTCTCCATGCTCCCTTCTCCAACTCTCATCACTCATCTTCTCCCTTCCTCATCCACTCCACTGTTCATCTGTTCCACTGCTCACCCGCTCATATTCACCATGCCTATTGTAACTACTATCACCCCTCGATAAAACGTGATCCCAATCTTATCTGCCTTCTTGTATAAGGTGATTGCGTTGCACCTTGTATGATTGGAAATGTTGGCTCTTTTGGACATCCTTTTTTCCCTCGCTCGATTCCCCCCACAGCTGCATGTCACGAGCTTGGGTTACATGCTCATAGAGGACCTCTCTATGGCTATGTTGTATGGGTTCCCCATAGACATTGACAAAGTGCTCAAGATTTTCATAGCAGAGTACTCTCATCTTGTTGGGCGGGCCATAATCTATGTCTTGGCAATGTGCATGGTATTATGCTCATAACCACTCAGCAATGGCTGGATGTAATCTTTTGGCCTCTAAGTCTATCAACGATCTTTTGGCTCACTGTATGTAATCTTTTGGTCTCTACATCTCTCAGCAATTGCTAACTTTTTTCATTTATGTAATCTCTTTCGTATATTATTATTAATGTTTATATTTGAGTGGTTATGGTTGCTAGATGTAATCTTTTGGCCTCTAAGGCTCTTAGGAATTACTGAGTCTTTATAAATGTAAGATCTTCTATTCAATTTTTTATCAGTATAAGTTGTTAATTTTTGTATAACCTATTATTAGATGTAGATGTTATCTCTTTTGCTCAATCTTTATTCGATGAATTGTAGTTTATTATGGGATGGCACCATTGGGCCTCTAGTCACCATGGTGGCTCAGAATCAATTTTCCTCATTTAGGATATATTGAAACAAGGACTAAAAAACCAGTAAAGTAGGACTACAATTTCCTTGGTTTAGGACCAAATTTCTACCACTCAATCTCCAAGCTTGATACAACTGTCACCATTTCTAATCCATTAGATCTACTCTTGATTTAATGGTTTCAATGCTCCCACCAGCATAAACTTCCACTTGCCCGAAAGCTAGATCGTATGATCCAAAGGATCATATGTGACCCACTTTTAAAACAAGTAACTACTATGTAAATTCATTAGGAAAAAAGGGAGCTCATTTTGGGGCCTTTTACGATTTGGAAAAATAAACTCTCAACCAATCAATAGAGGGCCAATGTAACGTTGGAAATTCACGAAAATAAGAGAAAATAGAAAAAAGAAACAATACTTTATGTAGGTACAAGCGTGCTACATTAATGTGGAGATTGGTTTTTTATTCTCACAAGATCTTTGGACATGAAGATAGAATCTAGTCTGACATTTTATCTGACAAGGGCCTTCCCGCTTCCACCTTCCTTTGAACTTTGAAATGTTGTGATGCCTTTCCTTCAAAAGGTCTACCATTCTACACCACTGCCTCATTGTGCAGCAGCCTCTTCTTTTCCAAAACTGCTCCCTTGATCCTGTTTGGCATAGAGTAAGATGTTTCTTGTCAACGGTCTGTCTGCCCACTTTCTCTTTCTTGAAACTTCAATTTGTTATCTTGTTTACATTACTTTGCTGTTGTTACAGATTCACAAGGTCTCCATGGTGAATAAAAACCATGGCCGTTCTTGTGGAAGACGCTCTGTGGATGATAATGCTATGAAGGCAGAATTATACCACACATCCTTACCCCATCGACCTGCTTCTTCTATTTCTTTGGCAGAGAATTCAAGTACAGTCAAAATGGAAGGAACTTGGGAAAGGTTTAGTGTTTCGAAAGGAGCATGGGTGCTCATGCAACCTAGTAAAAGAAAAAGACCCCAGACAAAAAACATTTTCTTGGCGACATGGAAGGGAAGATTACGAGACTTTAAAATCACCAGAGGGAAGATATCGGTGAAAGAAGTTTTGATTCAGCATGTGTACATGCATAAAGAACTTGTCTTGCAAGACTATCCAAATGATCTTCCGCAACATATGCCTAATTGTATATTTTTCTATTGTGGTTTTTTTCTTTACGAGGTGTATGGATTTTTAAGATGAAGCTTTCTTTCTTTGCTTATTGACATTCTTGTGTTGTTTTATTTCAGATTTATACCCTTCATCGTATGAGACATGGCAAAACATCGATTGTATTCTGGGATTTATAGATGTTTTGCATGGATTGATAGGAGAACAACAATACCAAGGTCGATGTGCAATAGAGCTAGCTCAATTGGGTATATTTTTTACTAATCATTTTTATCAGTTGCTGGACAATGCTAACACACATGGTGTGTTAAGGAAACAAGACCTTCTGGCATGGAATTCAGTGGATTGGCCTCACCCACATTTTAGTGTTACAGAGGCATATAGGGCCAAGCTTTTCAAAGAAGTACAGAAAGCTCTGAGGCCCAATATTGCCACAAGGATAATAAAAATTTCTTTATGCATGCCTCTCACAATTTTTGTGGACTTGTTTAATAGCTTTCCAGTGAAGGTTTCAAAAACAATGTTCACAGTTAAAGCAACAAGTTTGGCATGCATGCCACAATTTTCGGATAAAGGTTGGGATAAGAAGACATGTAGTTCAGTGTTTTGTGAGGGTGTCCAACCTTCTATGCAACTGAAGTACATGGTTGCATCACAAAATTTTATTTTTTCTTTTTATTATAAGCGTAGTCGAATGCTAGGCACAAAACTAGTCCCAATGGATCAAGATGAAGACTCTTTTGGTGCAGAAAATAAACTTCTTAATATTGATGTTGTTCAGAATGGTGATGTGCTAGTCAATATCTCATTAAGAGAATGTTGCTCCCTAGCTCAATTGCGCAATGACATTCTGTTTGAGACAGAAGGTTCTATTTCAAAGGACTTTTTATTTATCTACAACAATAAAAATGTACACCATCTGATTTATCCTAGTCTCATTAAGCACTGCTATTAGTTTACTTTACCCTATTGATTCATATTGCTTTTTTGCAGGTGCTCAAAAGAAGAGAGAGTTCAATAAAATGCAAAGACATTGAAAATTTGAAAATTGAGATAACATAGACTCCATAAACAAAGGTATTGTATTCAATAAAGTAGAATTTTATACAGAAGTGTTTAATTGTACATGTAGAACATATTCTTGACAACCATTTTCTATTTATCTACAGCTTGATCCAGAGGCTACTCTACATGGTCCAAGCTCTCCGTATCATCATTTTTTGGAGAATCTGTTTTCTGCTGCTCCATCCTGTCCTGTACATTATCTTGGTGCTGCTCCATTGTCTCCTCTACTGCCCCTGGAGCATCTATTTGCTGCTGCTCCATCTTCTCCTCAACAACATCAGCAGCAGGTCCTTGTTCCTGTGGCTTCTCCTCATCAGCACTAGGTCCTTGTTCCTATGGCACCACATCAGCTTCATCTGTGTCCTCTCTATGTCATCAAGGTGTATGACACCTTCTCGGACTTTAGAGCTCTCACCCAACTCGACAGTAGCTGGTACAATATGTTTGGGGGAGGCATAGCTCAAAAACTTCCAAATTGTATCAGCTCTGAAATTATATACATAGTTTGATCTGAAGCTATCTTCTCTCATCTGCAATGGCATATGATGATTTAGAACACTTTGTACCACTATCAATTATCTTGAAGCTAAATGAAAATTATTTTTTCTTACAAGGTCTGGCTGTCCTATCTCAAAATAGCTTGAAAGTAGATATTTGGCACTGATCAGCACTCTCCATCCGTAGCTACTTGAATCATCTTGTTGTGGTGTCTGTACAGTTGGAAAGATATGTTAGAAACTGTTAACATATGAACAAAACAAAATTATTGAATAAGTTCAAAGGCATAGCATGAAATAGACATCAGTAGAGGGAATGACTTTTTACCTCTAGATTTACTGGCTTTATTGAACCCAAAAGAGAGACATTAGGAGGACAGTGATCCAATGCATCTAGAAGCCTTCTAATACAACTGGAATACATATAATTTAGTTAGTATGAAATCAAAATAATGAAGTTTGAAGTTTAAAAAAGCACACACACCACTTACAATTTCAGCTCTCTGTGTGTGTTTTTAAGAGAGTTGAATATAAAGCATTGCTTCTACTGGATGTCAATAGAAACAAAACTCCAGTGGTCACTGCATAAGTAAAAAAGCATTAAGAAATCAAAGGCTACAAGAGTTCTCAATCTTAAAGAAGAATCCCAAAAGAAGCAGTCACCCACATACCTGTTATGGTATGGAAGTAGCAAAACATCGATAACTTCAAAATTGCAGTGTCTGAACCAGTTGGAAATACCGATGGGAGTTTCCTTTGCATCTCTTAACTTGGAAGAAATGGCAGGATCAATAATATGAACTGTATATGCTGTACAGAGTGGTGAAGCTAGCTTCTCATCAGCTGCATGGGACTAAAAAATAATTAGGGTAGGGTATAAAGGAGGTACAAGGAGGATTGTTTTGCAAACAAATGTAAAATAATAGACACTTACTAGAGCATTGCAAGAATGATAGTATCTGAGCAATACTCATTCTTATGAGCCAATGCTGCCAAGCATGGTTTTGTCAAGTCAAAATCATTCACTGAAGTTTCATCCTTAATATGGACAACTATATTAGGGCCCAGCTCCTGGAACCTTCTTTGTATCTGCAGCTCCCTCTTTACAATCTCCACATCTATAACAGATTTTGATTCTTTTATTTGCTGCTTCAGTGACTCCTCATAAGCAGCCTTCCCTCAAGTGTTCTTTGTCAATGAGTGGGTTACTTCAACAACCTTAACCTCATCTACCTTTGACTTCCCTGTAGGTGGAATTAATAATATGTCTTTCATCTTTATGTCCTGCCATTCCACAGGATGAACAAGCTTTTCATACCTCCATCTCACTCTGGACAAAGTGTTGAAGTCTTTGGCCATCAGAGTCACCCTGTGAGCATGGGCTGCTACCAGCATTGCATCTTCAAAATATTTTTCCAAGTAATCCTCTGCCATTTCCTGTAAGGAAAGAATGGCAGTCTTGTTCCACCTGAACCCAAGGTGCCAACTATCACCTATGTCTTTCACCAGTCTTTGAAAAGGTGCCTTGGGGATTGCAAAGCCTATAGCTTTCTGTTGCTTCCTGATCTCCCTTAGCACACCTGCACCATGTTTCAATCTCTTGGCCTTTTGCTGGAGCAGGCTCATTGGCTTACCCTTCTTGCCATGTGCACCTCTTCCCTTTGGAGGCACACTAAATTTCTTGATACCTGCCCCAGCTGATGCTGCTGCAAGCCCTGGACCTTTGCCAGCTTTCCTTGCAGTTGACTTGGTTCTTGCCATCACTCTGACAAACTGCATACAAAGCAATGGAAAGAGATTACAGCCATGGAGAACATGGTATGACACAAAAAGACAATGATAGGGGTGGATGAAGCAACATTGACAATTTTGCAATAAAACGTGATATGGACAGTTTGAAATTCCTAACAACTCAAAATTGTGTTTTCTTGCAAATACCTGAAGTGACATGCTAGTGCATTCCTACAGTGATTTCTCTGTCTTTACAACTAAATACAATATGAATTGAGTCTATGCAAGGAGAGTACAGCCATGGACAACTATGAAAGTCACAAAACCAGAATGACAGGGGTGGATGAAGCAACAGTTCAATATTTGCAACAAAATGCAATTTCGGCTGTTTGAAATTCTCCTCGCATTTTCCTGCAAATTCATGAGGCAGCATGCTGGAATATGCCTTCAGTCATTTCAAGGTGTTTGCATGTCCATGCAGGATGGATTGAGTCTATGGAAGGCAAGAAGTGTGCATAGACTGAAGGAAGAACCCATAAGTACAGTTTTACCCTCACATGATGCAATTATCACACTTGAAGATCTGCATTCCTACATTGATTTCTCTGTCTTTACAACTAAATAAAATATGGATTGAGTCTATGCAAGGAGAGTACAGCCATGACACAAAACCACAATGACAGGGGTGGATGAAGCAACAGTTCAATATTTGCAACAAAACGCGATTTCGGCTGTTTGAAATTCCTAAAGCCTTCTCCTCGCATTTTCTTGCAAATTAATGAGGCAGCATGCTGGAACATGCCTTCGGTCATTTCAATGTGTTTGCATGTCCATGCAGGATGGATTGTTTCTATGGAAGGCAAGAAGATTGCAGAGACTGAGGGAAGAACCCATAAACACTGACCTGAAAGCTATCTGTGGGTGTGCTGTGCTACTGATGAGTACCCTGTGCTGCTGGTCAGGATGCTCATGTTGCAGAGTAGGGAGGTAGGGAGGCAAGAGAGCTGAGACTAGAGGGCCGAGACAGGATAGATTAAACAGGAGGGAAAAGATTAGTGCAAAATACAAACAAGGCAGCTACTAAATTCCACACGTGTGGAATGGAGTCGTTTTTCACACGTGTTTATGGGACCCAGATCTCTTGGAGTTTGAAACTTGGCACATGTGAAAGGGACACTTTTTGCCTTGGAACTTGTGCCATTCATTGTTTCATAATCGGTTCCATAACCACTCTTCCTCCCCTGCCTCCCAATCTTTCATCCCTACCAGTACCCTCCCATCATCCTTTTCCTTCCCTCTCGGATCCCTTCCTACCCACCACACTCCATGTAAGGAGAGTCCAGATGGACAACTTAGAAAGACACAAAACCAGAATAACAGGGGTGGATGAAGCAATAGTTCAATATTTGCAACAAAACGCGATTTTGCCTGTTTGAAATTCCTAAAGCCTTCTCCTCGCATTTTCCTACAAATTCATGAGGCAGCATGCTGGAACATGCCTTCAGTCATTTCAATGTGTTTGGAAGTTCATGCAGGATGGATTGAGTCTATGAAAGGCAAGAAGAGTGCACAGACTGAAGGAGGAACCCATAGATAAAGTTTTATCCTTAAATGCAATTGTCACACATTAAGATCTGCAAACATTGCTAAATCTATAGAGATGATCAATCTCTCACTCAACCAGCCCAATTCAAAAGTCTTCTTGCTTGTGGTTGCAGTGGAAAAACCTGAGGAATGCCTATAATCTTTATCCTAATATCCAAGGTACATCACATCCTACAGCCATGTGTGTTATACTATTAAATAAGAAGATCAGGATATAAAGAGTCCTACAGACTTGGAAGCTATATGTGGGTGTGTTGTGCTGCTGATGAGTACCCTGTGCTGGGGATGAACCTGTGCTACTGGTCAGGGTGCTGATGGTGCAGAGTACGGAGGTAGGGAGGCAAGAGAGATGAGACAGGAGGGCCGACACAGGAGAGATTAAACAGGAGGGAAAAGATTAGTGCAAAATACAAACAAGGCAGCTGCTAAATCCCACACGTGTGGAATGGAGTCGTTTTTTCACACGTGTGGGTGGGACCCAGATCTCTTGGAATTTGAAACTTGGAACATGTGAAAGGGACACTTTTTGCCTTGGAACTTGTGCCATTCATGATTTCATAATCAGTTCCACAACCACTCTCCCCTCCCCTGCCTCCCAATCTTTCATCCCTGCCAGCACCCTCCCATCATCCTTTTCCTTCCCTCTCTGATCCCTTCCTACCCAGCACACTCCATCCAGACTACAACCTGCTTGAAACCTGCTTGAAGACTACTACCACTGCCAGATCTCCAAGTTACCAAGGCTGCAGTTCAAGTTTGGGAAAGAGCAGGAGATTCACCAGTGCAACTCCAACAGCATGGAAAAGGAAAAGAAAGGTCAGAATTCTAGATTCTTTTCAATGTTTTTTGACATATATTTCTTCCATCCATAGAATTCTTGATGTCCAAATATCTTCACTCAGCTCCACCCTTCTTGTTACATATTCAATTTATACTGTCCAAGAATCTGGTAGATCACCCTAGAATTTGATTGGAGATGGATATGAATAGAACCTAGAAGTTTGCAACAAAATGCGAGGAGAGTGCTTTATCCATCTCTAGATAGCCCATATCGCATTTTGTTGCAAATTCCTGTTCTCGACACATTCCTCATGAAAAGCTTCACTCAGCTCCAGCCTTTCTCTTGCATATCAACTCATACTGTCCAGGAATCTGTGAGATGATCCTAGCATTTGATTTGACATGGATATCAATAGAACTGGAAAATTGGCAACAAAATGCGAGGAGAGTGCTTGACATTTTCCAAATGGTCCTACATCGTGTTTTCCTAAAAATTCCTGTGTCTCTTTTGGTTCTCACTTCTTCCTCATTGTTTTGCTATCTTTGGCCCTGTGGAATTCTTCCTTGATGATGAGAAATGTTTTTGCTTTGGAACAGTTGACTCTCAGGACCCTCCTTTCAAGAGGAAGCTGGACTTCTCTGCTGCTAAATTAGACCACAACAATCACTAGGTGAGTCATGAGAGCTCATGAAGGGAATTATTGGTGATATCCTATGCATTCCCTGATTGCATATGTCAGCATATAGAATTCAATGTATATAAATTTTGGAACAGGCAAAAGGAAGAGACTGGAGCAGAATGCTGAGTCTTCCATCTCAAAACAAAAGGAACCAGAAGAGGACAAATCTCCAGATTTGCTCCTATTTGAGTTTCTTCACAAATGCAAGGCTCAGAGGAACTTCCACATATACCACAATATTTTCAACATGGAGTTCACTATGAGCTCTGTACTGGAGCATCACAAAGATTTTCTTTCAAACCATTGGGATACCTTCAAACAACTGACAGAGGCAGGAAGAATTGTGGAAGGTGAAAAGGTTTTTGTGCATATAAATCATATTGTCTCCATTGACAGGCTGAGGTACCATGTGAATAAAAGATTTGACAGCCTACCGGATCAATATAAATTCAACTATAACTTGCACACCAAAAAGTGTAGAGTGCTTGAGGAAACCATGGCATTCCTTATGTACATTGTCTTCAGTCAGGACTCTCTGGATGAGCAAGGGCAGGAGGCTGAAGAAGAAGACACATCTGAAGCAGAGGAAAAAGAGGATGTTCCTTTGGTAACAGAAATGGCAGAGCAAGAAGAAGATATCAACCTCTAGGATGAGGGGCTGCAAGTGGCTGCTCTTGACCTTGTTTAACTGAGGACAAAAACTCTTAGGGCAGCACAGCCAGTTGAAGATTTTGATGTTCAGAGCAGCAACTATGTAGTGCCCATGCTTCCAGGTGTCTTGATTGGTGGAAAAGATTATGTTTTCCTCCATGATATAGAGTGTATGTTCAATTTGAGGGAGGACTATGCCATTTCCCTTATTGCCCAGGCTTCAAGGCTTGACAAGGAGGTTGGCATAGAGGATGACCATTCACTATTGGCTTTGGAAACAACTTTTGATCCTGCAGAGGCCCTTACTATTTGTTTCAAAGAGGTTGAAAAGTTCCAAGAGCCAGGTGAAGCTGCCTTTCAGCTCACACAGGAAGCTATGAATCTCTCAGCACTATACATGGAAAAGCTTAAAGAAGAGGCTGGACTGGAGGGGAGAGGAATAAATCTTTGGAAAGATGAACTACTTGTTGCTGATGAAAATGAGAAGGTACGATCTTGTTACTTCAAATCAACTACTTTGTCTTCTGCTTAAATGTTATGTAGGTTGTGTATCGTCTCACTCCAATCTTTTGATATGTGGCAGCTACAAATTGAGGATTCATGACACATTCCTCGAGAGAACAAGTGGAAGCAGGCCGGCTAGGTTTGGCAAACTGTCAAGCCTAGCTCATTATATTCATGATCTAGGCAATGCTAAGATCTTGATTTACCATAGGCAGTTGAGCAACAATGGAGAAGCCATTGTTTACTTCTTAAAATGTTTGTCCAGGGTTTTAGGTGGACATGATCTTTCATGGCAAAAGGAAAAGATCATTTTGATAGAGAGGTTGTCTGCCATAGATATATTTGGGGATTATGTGAATAAGCAAGCCTCTAGGGCCTCTTACTTTTTGTCTTACACTTCTTATGCATTAGCATGTGGTGTTAAGGAGCCCAAATATCTGGAGGGCTATGGAAAACACAAGCTCATAAGGTTTCGAGAGCCACCCATGATTGCATCAAGCGACACAATCTAAGAAGAAGAACACGTGGAGACAGCTGAAGAAAAGGATACCCCTCCCAGACAAGCAACAGAGGCAAGCATTGATAAACAGATAGTCGACATCAAGCCAATAAGGAAGAAAAAGAGTCCAATCAAGATCAAAAAGAGAGTTCCGATCAGCAGGCCCTGGGAGAAATAGGATTTAGTCATCAAATATAGCACAAACATTATATTGAAGTTGAACTGATTTGTACAAAGTCTTTGATGTCTGGTATGATCTTGTATAAATGAACAATAAGTTGAAGATGAACTGATTTGTACAAAGTCCTTGGGATAGATAGAGTGGTGTCATTAAATATTAAACAAACAATATATTGAAATTGTGAACAAATTGTATTACATTTAGATCCCATGTTTCACAAAAGAAATACTATTGATGGAGTCTCAAATGATATAGGCATAACACCAAGAGTCACTTGTTCCACACAAAAAAATTCTATTGATTGAGTTTGAAAACATGTGGACATAACACCAATAAGTTACAAACTGCTATTCATGTTTACTTGTCCATTTATGGTTTCTAAATATCTTCAATTCCCTCCATTGTCTATGTCTCTCTGCTGCCATTGAATTGTCCAGAGTTTGTCTTCGTCTTTGCTTTTGGGCTAGAAGAAAAGCAAGCTTGACTTTGGAGCTAGCAACTTTTCTTTTAGCATGCAGCCTCTATAGTATGCCTCGGTAAAACCATTGGAAGAATTCCTTCAGACTATTTGCCTTTTGACTCCCTCCATAGTGTTGTGTGTGTCTGAAAAATGCATTACGTGCCATGTAGTGAGACTTCTCCATGCCTTGGGTAGACCAAATTGCTGGGCATCCATACTTTTTGACAAAATAGGGAAGGTGGTTGTAGATGATATGCTATAAGACATAAGAATGCATAGTAAGTAATTAAAAAAAAGAGGATCACACTTAAGTAAAAGAAGAAGATAGAACCTTACCATGTAGTGAGTTATATTGCAGGCTGTCCACGCGTCTTTCATTGACTTCCCAAAATGTTTAATTGCCTCTTCAAAGTTCTTGTAATCACTCTTTGTCCATGTTACTTTGTCACAGAACATGAAGAGTTGATCAAGAGACCTCCACACCTTTGCCTTCACATTTCGTGCTTCCCCATCTGCCTCATGATCTTTCACGGCATTATGGACTTGCTTCCACAATCCATAATAAATCTTTGAATTTGTTCTACCTTGCCTTACTTGCTTACTGTGTTTGGGTCGAGACAAGAATCTTCTTGCCTTAACACCACCAATAGAGGGCTTGATTGGTACCTCCTTGCCATTGGTAGACTTTTTAAAATCCTTTGTGATTTGAACATCTCCTCCATGCAGACCTATATCAGATAACACTTTTTCCAATGCTTGAAGAGCATCCTTTCTATTTTTTTCGGGACGGAGTTTCCAAGCAAATCCAATATACAAAAATACCAATTTCTCAATAATTCGACATAGACCATGCAATGTGCAGATGTGAACATTACATAGTGGAAAATCCAGAATGGCCTTGAAGTCAGGGTCAACTTTATCTCTATTAGGTGCTCTCTTCCACCATTTGGAATCCATTACTTGAGCTGATTCTTTGCAGTAAAGACAAGGAGACTTTGAGTTGCCTCCTTTACTAACGTTATACATGCACTTAAGTGTTTTAAGATCCCCCGCCATGTGCCACTCTACTTGAAAATCACCTTTTCCTGCAACATGGAGATTCTCACCTTGCACTTGTCTTCTGATTATTCTTGGTATTTCCGTGTGGTGAAACACCCAATCTAGTGTTTCATGTTCTTTTGTCTTTACCTGTCAGATTATAGAAAACAAAATTCTTACTATAACAGATTTGAAAACAATGACCAAAATCAAGTACGAAACAAAAAATGATCATACCTAGAATGAGCTTAACCACCATATGTGTTTCTCCACTGCACACTAAAATACTTCAAACTCGCTTCAGTCAATGATGTATCAAGTGCTCCATTCATCAATGTAATAGTAACCCTTTCCATTTTCTTTTCCTTTACAACCTCACACTCATCCAGTTTGATAACAAATTTCAAAATGCCTTTGCACTCCTCAAATGTTATTCCATAAAACTCGACCACTCTTCTTTGAAGTTGTTGTAGATCTACAAATATATTGTTCCAAGGGTCATACACAGTGGTTCCTTTACCACCATGAAATATTTCTTCAATATGGATATATTGCCCAATAAACTCATCTATACTTTCATTCAAATGACCTCTTATCCTCCACACGGTTGCTGGATTTGGCAGTAAAACTCATTTAATCCTTTGATCTTTCAAAGTTGAGGATATCGCATGGAAAATCAAACTATATCCCTTCCTGCTAACTCCACTAACATCAAGAGCCTCGTGGATTATAGTGCCATCAACTTGATTATTGGATACAAAGTCCTCTACAACATTGCGTTTGACTGTTTTGTATTTTTTTTCCTCAATCAAACCCTTTGCTACACCACAAGAAAGCAATCCTTTCATTTGTTTAATAGGAAGAAGGTTCGGATCCCTATTTTCATTTGCAGGCTCCAATAAATTCCTATAGTAACAACACAATATGCCTATATCATTCAACACCTCCATTCTTGTTATGTGGTAATGGACGAAATAGATATAGTCATTTGAGAGCCTTTTTGAGTATACAAAATGATAAATTTCAATCTAATCTTGCTTCCTGAATTCTTCGCTTGCATCCACCAGTCCCAGCCTTCAAATTTGCAATGTTTTTAATCTTCCTGCTTTGTAGTCTATCTCCAAGCACAGTTCTCTTCTTTCTTGCTCTTGTCAACTCTTTTTTACTCTTTGAATACTCCTCAATTTCATTCTGCAACTGCTGCTCCAATTTTGCACGAATGGCTATCTCCTGCATCCTGGCCCCCTTTTCTTGTAGGTACATCATTTTATACGTTTCTGCAAATGTAGACTGCGCTGAAATATAACCAAGAAGGCCATTTTGTCCATCGCTGGCAAACATCAGTAATGTGGTGGGATTGACAAATGGAGGTGTAGAGTTTTTGACTTGACATTTTGGATATATGCTTCCATCGCACCATAAGTCAATATGTTGAAGCCCTTCTCTTCTCATATTTTCCCGCTGTTGAGCATTCAGCACCGTATCCTTTCGTCTTTTTTGTGCTAGAGCATATTGTTCTTCTAAGTCGATGTGAAGATGGTGTAATCGCTTCTTTTGAGATAGTGACTCACTAGTATCGGCCATTTTTTGTGCTTCTGAGGTTGCAAAGTTTGCTTGTCAATCTCATAGTCATTTTGTAACATGAATCGTGGAAGTGTGGCGGTATCCATGTAAATATTTTGAAAACGTGCAATCACCAAGTTCAGTGATGCATTCTTTATGAGAGGCCTGCACACGTCGGCAAAAGAGATGGTCATGTAGATGACATTTTCATGTAGAACACATCAATTCCAAGAGAGCCACATTGGATTCTAAAGTCATGGATAACTTTATACAAGACAGACGAGCAATCATATCTAACGAATCTCCTTTCCTCATAGTTAGATTGTTGTGGGACCATATCTAATATCTTAAAAAATGTATTTAGACAATTTTTATATCTATTATTGATATAAAATTCTATAGAACCCTCTACAATGATCCCAATGCTATGTAAAGCAAGGAAAGATGGTAATGGCTTTTTTGGTCATAGACTCCACCAACAAAGTCTAGACCAATGAAAGTGATACTTTTGTTCTTCCTAAATAAAGTGAAAAGGTATGTATTCATGAATTAAGCTAATGCCTTTGGTTCTAAAAAATTGTACCAATTTCATACTTAAGCATAAACCAAGATAATTAATGGAACTTTCATGGGTCATTTTTTGCTTCAGTGTAGCCATTTTTGGTGAGGTTTAGGGACTTTTCTGTATATAGGTATCTTGCATGACCCATAACTTATGCATTGATCAATGGAATTCAGCAAACTTTGTCTTCAAGTTGTAGTGCAATTCCAAACTTGAACATGAGAGCAAAAAATTGTGGAATAAAAATTTGGAACGAGACTATTTAAGCATTACAATTGCTATGTTGCATGTGAAGCATGCATCCTAAAGACTATAGGATATAGCAATTTATTCAAAAACACATTCAAAAGTAAACTACATGAGCATCTCCTCAACCCAAGTACACACTTAAATGAGATCATTTTACATGGGTTAACGGGCCTCCAATGTTGTTAATGGGCCTCCAATGTTATGCTAAAGTGATGCAAACCCATTTGAGAACCAAAACGGATTGAAAATTTGGAATCCAAACTAGTGGGACTACTGCATGGTGGTCTTAAAACATTGATAGTTGTTGGTATAAGTATCGAGATTCACCCTAAAATGGAATAAGTTGGAAAAGTGAAATTTGTGCATGTGAAAAGATATTTTAATAAATCCAACAATATTTACAATTTTGAATTGTTTCTTTTTCCATGCACTTGCTTGCTATATGGCTCATAAGCATGCCAAAGGTCATTGCATTTAATAATACATAGCATCAAACCCAATAGCGTGCCCTTTGGCCTATTTGTGTTTTAAGGCAATTTAGGCCATTGTGTTAGATATCAATGCTCCACTCTCGTGTAACTACGTGAGAACCAGATAAATCTACTTGTAATCCTGAGTAGCTAGGTTATCCGGTAGGTTCTAGTTTGGACACCAGATGGGGGCCATGTGTGGCCTAATGGTTGGGTGGCTTCAGATAGAGTTGGCACACTACTAACTAGGCTACATGCAAGTGTGGGAAGGCATCCCTTGATTGACCGCACTGAGGGTAGATGGAGCATTTCTCAGGGCAGCCCACTTAGGTTGCGGGGCTCGTTTAGAGCCCCAATGATCTCAGATGGCTCTGGGCCAAACGGTGACCGTAGGTTAGTTGCTTTATTCTGTGCCACGAGTCTAACGTGTGGTTGGTGGCCTATTTCGACCTCGAGTCGGCCGTTTTGGGCCGACTGGGTCGGCGGTCTCCCAATTGGGTCTAACCGACTACGACTGGTGGCTATATAAGAGCAAGCCCATGAAGCCCATTATCATCACTGGCTATAGCAACCCTGATTCCTTAGCATCCAGTCTCCGTCCTCTACTATTTCCAGCATGCCATCGAAGCTTCTCACATGAGAGCACACAGCTGGGAGGCAGCGCCATCTATTGTATCAATTTTACAGTAATCAAATTTTTGATTCTCCATACTATCTGCTTTTCTCTCTTGCATACGAGATCCTGTTATTTGTTGAGCACAGACGTTGTATTGTTTTCTTACATGGTATCAGACCTTGGATTCTAGCAAGAAGATTTGGTAGTGTGTTTCTATTGTGAGCAGATTGTGAGAGATGGCCCAGCCCACAAGACTGCGAATCCCACCATTCAGCGAAAGCAAAAAGTTGGACGGCACTAACTATCCACTCTAAAAGTTCAAGATGAAGACCATCCTAAGCACATACGAGCTTTGGGATATTGCTACTGGGGTGGACGTGAAGCTGGTTGCGAGACCGGATCCAGCCAATGCAGGACAACAGATAGTACCAATTTCGGATCAAATTCTCACATGGACAAGAAGAAATGCAGACGCACTGTGTTCTATTGTCTGCAATGTAAGTGATTCTGTCATGGTGTTAATTCAACATGTCACCACAGCGGAGGAGGCATGGACGGTCTTGAAAAATCAGTATGAGACCACGAATCAGACACGGATTCAGAATCTCAAGACTCAACTCATGAACAAGAAACTGTCTGAGTCTGAAACGGCAGAGAAGTTCATCACCAGGGTGAAGAATCTACGTGATCAGATGACTACGATTGGCATCACCGTCACCAGTAAGAATCTAGCATGAAGCTCCATACGGATTCTCCCACCAAAGTACGATGGTCTTGTTACAACACTAAATACACAGAATAGAAATCTGCCCCTCAACTTTGAGGATTTTAGTACGATACTTCTGGAGGAGGAGATGCGTCAAAAGACAAGGACTGGAGAAGATTCGGCTTTCTCGGCTAGATCAAAGAAAGGTAAGGGTAAGGACTCTGGTTACCCATCTTCTTCTGATGATAAAAAGAGAAAGAAGAAGATCAAGTGCTTCTATTGCAACAAGGCAAGGCACAAGCAGAATGAGTGCCAGAAGAAGATTGTAGATGAGAAGAACGGAGTAAAGAAAGAGCCCAGCAACAGCGCACAGGCAGTATCAGTAGAGCTGTTCATAGCAATTGAGGAGATTTTCATGGAGGCAGTTCATGTACCTGCAGATGAACCTTGGATTATTGATAGTGGTGTAAAGAATAAGGGAGAGAGATAGGAGACTCAAGTTCAGCGTTCTTCACAACACACAAAAGAGAGAGGACACAAGGTTGGAGGGTGAAGCCTTTCTTCACTTTTTGCACACAACCAATACAATAGAAGAGGGAAATACCCTATATGTCAAAACCTAGAATACGTGGTTCATATGTGAACCCAAACCAAAAACATACGTGGTAGTCTAACTACACCACGAGTACAACTAACATAGGCGGTGACATAAATGATAGTCATCCAGGAGATATGTCGGGGATAGAGCTTGATATCTCAACACTCCCCCTCAAGCTCAAATCCATCTCACATACACCAAGCAAGCTCCTAAATCTGCGAAGCTTCTCGGTACCCAATGCCTTCGTAAAGATATCAGCCACCTGCTCCTCAGTGCTGACATAGACAAGATCAATCTCACCAGCTAGAACCTTCTCTCTCACAAAGTGATAATGCACCTCAATGTGCTTCGTTCTAGCATGATAAACTGGGTTATTAGCAAGCATGATGCTGCTAATGTTGTCACAATGAATGACAACTGCTGCATGAACTGACTGTCCCATATCTGCAAGTAGCTTCCGTAACCAAGCTACCTCACATGCAGCCATTGCTGCACCCCTGTACTTAGCCTCTGTGCTCGACAAGGCAACTGTTGGCTGCTTCTTGCTGCTCCAACTGATGGCACCACTCCCAAGGGAAAACATAAAACCACTAGTAGATCTCCTGTCTGAGACACTACCAGCCCAGTCAGCATCTGTGTATCCATGTACCTGTAATGCACACCCAGCTTCATAAAACAGTCCATAATGCAATGTGGACTTCACATACCGCAGTATGCGCCTAGCCGCATCCAAATGTGGCTTCCTCGGTGCCTGCATAAACTGACTCACCAGCCCCACAGCATAGCTCAAATCTGGTCGGGTTATAGTCATGTAAATCAAGCTACCTACTATGCGCCTGTACATAGTAATATCTTCAAGAAGCTCACCTGACTCTGCATTGAGCTTCACATTCTGCTCCAATGGAACAGAGATAGGCTTACAGCCTGTCATCCCATATTTGGACAGCATGTCCAAACCGTATTGCCTTTGCAACAGCCATATCCCACTCGGGGATCTAATAACCTCAATGCCCAAGAAGTAACGCAGCTCTCCCAAATCCTTCATCTCAAATTTCTGCTTCAACAGCAGCTTCACTTCATTAATGTCTGCATCACTATCACCTGTAATAATCAAGTCATCAACATAGATGACTATAAGCACAATCCCTCTGTTTGTCCTTTTCACATAAAGTGAAAAATCTGAATTGGAAATCTGAAATCCAATAGTGACAAGATATTGCCCTATCTTGTCTGACCATGCCCTCGGCGCCTGTTTTAAGCCATACAAGGCTTTGCGCAACCTGCATACAAAATCGGGGTGTGCTTTATCCTCATAACCTTCTGGCTGCATCATATAAACCTCTTCCTGCAAGTCACCATGCAAGAAGGCATTTTTCACATCCATCTGATGCAAAGACCATCCCTTTGCAGCAGCCATAGCAATTACTGCTCTCACGGTTGCCATCCTTGCAACTGGGCTGAAAGTTTCCTCATAGTCAATTCCATATGTCTGTGCAAAACCTTTGGCAACTAATCTTGCCTTGTACCTGCTAACAAACCCATCAGCATTGTGCTTTACTTTGTAAACCCACTTGCAGCCAATAGCCTTCTTATCATGAGGCAAAGGCATCAAATCCCAAGTGTGGTTTGCATCCAAGGCAGCCATCTCTTCATCCATAGCTGCTTCCCAATTTTTATGCCCTGCTGCATCCTCAAAACATGTGGGCTCTGGCTCCTCTAGAACCTTGACCATATAAGCATAGTGATGTGCTGTATACCCATCATATCTCAGCCTGTCAACTGGATACTTAATACGAGTGGACCTCCGTACAACTGGATCAGTTGCAGGCGTCTTTAAATCATGCCTGCTTTTTCTTGCACCAGGTGTAACAACAGAAGGAATCCCAAGTTCCTCATCAAGGCTCATTTCAGAGCCGCTTGACTCTCCATCAACATGAGAGCTACCAGCAGACACATCAAATACTGGAGCATGGTCCACTTTTTCTTTTCCCTTATGTGATACCTGCACAACACTATCAGGACTGCCATGTGACGATTCACTAGATCTCAATCTCCCTGTCCATGCATTAGATCCACTAGTAGAGGACTCTCTGGGTCCACTCAAGGCTTGAGATTGCTGCTCTGCATTTATTGCAGCATTCCCATTTCCTGCATCTGCATCTCCTACCATAACAGTTGGTGCATACCAGCTGCTCATTTCATCAAAAACAACATCTCTGCTCACTTGCATTTTGCGGGTGGAAGGGTTATAACAGCGATACCCTTTCTGGTGCTGAGCATATCCAATAAAGATGCATTTTTCTGCCTTTGGATCCAGCTTTGTTCTCTTCTCATCAGGAACATGAACATAAGCTATGCAACCAAATACCTTCAAGTGAGAAATATCTGGTTTTTGGCCTGTATACATTTCTTCAGGCGTCATGCCATGGACAGCTGCAGTGGGGGTTCTGTTCATAATATAAACAGCAGTTGCTACTGCTTCAGCCCAAAAATAATCAGGCATGTTTTTCTCATTTAGGATCGCCCGTCCTACTTCTGCAATATGCCTGTTCTTCCTTTCTGCAACCCCATTCTGCTGAGGGGTAGACCTGCATGAGTACTTCCTTTGAATTCCCTGTTCTTTCAGATATTCACAAAATTCTTCTGAAAAGTACTCTCCCCCTCCATCAGATCTTAGCACTTTAATATGCACACCTTTCTCTTTTTCAACCATGGCCTTAAAAGCCTTGAAATGGCTGAACACTTCACTTTTGTGCTTCATAAAATAAATCCACACCTTCCTAGTGTAGTCATCAATAAACGTCACATAATAATGGCATCCACCAATAGAAGCAGCTTTGGTTGTCCAAACATCTGAATGGATCACTTCCAAAGGTCTTCTGCTCACCTTAGCATTTTTGGGAAATGCATGTCTGGCCTGCTTACCCATTTGGCATGCTTCACATACCTTTTGCATTCCCTCAACTCTGAATTTAGGCAAACCTGCAACAATGTTTTTTGTTTGCATAGATTTCAGCCTTTGTATATTCACGTGCCCAATGCGCTTGTGCCATATCTCAATATCTGCAATGACACCTCTCCCATGCGCAAACATAGCAGCTTTCACCTCAGGCATATCAACATCCAAGGTGAACATTCTTCCATTTTTGTTGCCTTTCGCAACCAAGCGGCATTTATTTTTCAAGTCCTCAACAAAGCATCCATCAGGATTAAATCTAACCTGCAGACCTTGCTCAACCATCTGGCCAACTGAAACCATGAACCACGGCATCTTTGGCTCCCCCTGCCTCTAGAACTACCACGTCCTCCTCCATAGGACTGGTTTTCCTGTTGTTGCTGTTGGTTCTGATTTCCTGCACGGCCACCAGAACGGCCTCTTCCTCTACCCCTGCCTCTACCTGTATTCGAGTAGAAAGCAGTCTCTTGAGAAGTTGAGGTGGCTGAACCACCATTCCTTTGCTCTTCACTCAGCAAGAGAGCAATAAGTTCCTGAAAATCAGGAAATGTTTCACGGACTCCAATGGATGTCCGAAATTGTGCATAATCTTTCCCAAGACCATTCAAGGTCACGGACACTAAGTCCTCATCATCAACAGGTGCTCCAATGGAGGCAAGAGAATCTGCAAGGCCTTTCACCTTCAAGGAATACTCATTTATATTCATATTTTTCCTTTGCACATTGTGCAACTCCTGCTTTAGCTGCATCTTTCGTGCTTTGGTATTTGTGCTATACAGCTTCACCAATGTATCCCATGCCTCCTTAGGCATCTCTAGATCCTGTATATGCACAATCATAGAATCTGAAATGCTAACAGACAGCCAATACAGGCATTTTATGGCTTTTTCATGCCATTCTTTAAAGGCCTTCAAGTCAGCAGGAGTGGGAGCAGCACCCAAAACTGGTTCTGCAGTTTCACCACTGATGTAATCCCAAACTCCCTTTCCCATTAAGAAGTTTGTCATCCTGAACTTCCATGCTTGAAAGTTGTTCTTGTCAAGCTTCTCACTGACAATGGTAGACAGATTCTCAGACATTTTACAAATCACGAATTGCAACAGCAACCTGTAAACACAGCAAATGCCTCAGAAGGGCAAATAGCAAAACTTCTGCAAAGAGCCTCACAGGGGCAGATCTGCAACACTGACGAAAGTGGTATTTCACCACACAGTCACTTCCTCGTGACGATTTTGCATCAACAGGCAACAGGCATGAATCTGCAACTCCCAATATCTCTGCACACAGGCATACGATGCAATTTCTATGGCACCTTTCCACCGACTAGCCGCGCGGTGGTCGCACAGCAAAAACAGGGCCTTTTTCTAAGTGCCTGCGAAGAACTTCCGCCTTCAAAACGGGCCCCGAAACGGCCCCGCAGCATATACTGCGCTCTCGCCGCACCGCGAAGGGCCTCTCAATCTGAAGCAGTGCACTCCTGCACTTCTGGCTGTGCTACCTGCAGAGATTTGCTCCCAAACTCGAAATAGGAAAGCTACACTGGTCCTCTTACCAGGACACCACAAACTTGGCTAGCTTTCTTGAGCTCCTTACCATGAACAAGGCTCTGATACCATGTAAAGAATAAGGGAGAGAGATAGGAGACTCAAGTTCAGCTTTCTTCACAACACACAAAAGAGAGAGGACACAAGGTTGGAGGGTGAAGCCTTTCTTCACTTTTTGCACACAACCAATACAATAGAAGAGGGAAATACCCTATATGTCAAAACCTAGAATACGTGGTTCATATGTGAACCCAAACCAAAAACATACGTGGTAGTCTAACTACACCACGAGTACAACTAACATAGGCGGTGACATAAATGATAGTCATCCAGGAGATATGTCGGGGATAGAGCTTGATATCTCAACAAGTGGTGCATCGCGCCACATGACCAGTTGTAAGGATTAGTATACCTCTCTACATCCGATAGGGAATGACATCCTGGTAGCAGTCCACAATGATGCAAAATGTCTAGCAAAAGGAAAAGGTACGATTGCTCTCAAGTCAGATGGAGTTGTAAAACAGTTGTTCGGATGTTCTTTATGTGCCAGATATCAAGAGAAACTTGTTGTTCATTTTTGCGATCATGGATCGGGACCTCAAAGTTCAATTTGATAAGATGGCACACAAGTTTTGGATCTTCAAGGGAAGGTCATTGGTAAAGGTACACAGCACAACATCTATGAACTCTCAGCTTTCAGTGCTCGAGCTGATGTGAGCAACACTAAGCTTGGCATGAGAGGTTTGGTCATCTAAACCTTAGTTCTTTAAAGGAGATGCATAAAAGTGGAATGATTGCAGACCTACCAGAAATTACAGATCTACCCAATGTATGTGAAGCTTACATGATGGGCAAGTAGCATCAGCAGCCCTTTCCTAAAGAGGCCAGTAGGGCAAAGGCTCCTCTAGAGCTCGTTCACACAGACCTCTGCAGAAAGATGGAGACAGAAGCTTTGGGTGGTTCCTACTACTTCATGACGCTGATCAATGACTACAGTAGAAGGATATGGATATACTTCTTGAAGACTAAAGATGAGGCTTTTAGTAAGTTCAAAGAATGGCATGTAATGGTCGAGAAAGAAATGGGGAGGAAGGTGAAGAAGTTGAGATCAAACAGAGGTGGTGAGTTCACATCAAGTGAATTTCAAAGTTACTGCAAAAGTCACGAGATCAAGAGGCAGAAACCCCCGCCACATACATCACAACAAAATGGAGTAGCAGAGCGCAAGATGCATGTCATCTACCAAATGGGCAGGAGTATGATGAAAGGGAAAGATTTGCCAAAGACTTTCTGGGCTGAAGCATGTAACACGGCAGTTTATATTCTGAATCGTAGCTACACGAAGGCTGTGAATGGGATGACTCCACTGCAGGCCTTTTCTGGTAAAAAACCTTCAGTTGCACATTTCAGAGTTTTTGGACGTGACTGTTTTGTGCATGTCCCTGATGCTAACAGGACCAAATGGGAACCGAAGAGCCGGAAGTGTATTTTCTTGGGCTACAGTGAAGAGGCGAAGGGTTACTGTGAAGATTGTGGGAGAGAGGGAAGGAGTCGCACTTGCGGCTTTCTCACATGCACAATGGGGGAATACACACAAAGGTGGAGGCTGAAAACAGTTTTCCTCTTCTTAGTTGTAAAAGCCAAAAGAACTCTAGTACAAAAAAATAGAAGAACCCTATATGTGGGTCTCAAACCAAACTCAACTAACTAAGGTGGCATACTAACTGAGCCACAAACTAGAGTAGATAAGGATAGCTGTCATCCAGCTATTATTCGTGGGCGGTGTACCAACCGCATCTCTAGCTAACAAGTCGGTGACATAAATGCACAACAGTCACCCT
This sequence comes from Dipteris shenzhenensis, assembly GCF_047967505.1. NCBI lineage: Eukaryota > Viridiplantae > Streptophyta > Polypodiopsida > Gleicheniales > Dipteridaceae > Dipteris > Dipteris shenzhenensis. Next base: position 20,037,051 of record NC_141612.1, read on the forward strand.
GGCATATCGCGAGTGGAGCTCGATATCTCAACACTCCCCCTCGAGCTCAATCCCAATTCCTACACACCAAGCAGGTCTCTGAACTTGCGCAGCTTCTCTACGCCCAATGCTTTCATGAATATGTCAGCTACCTGATCCTCTGTGCTGACATAAACTAGATCAATAAGACCTAGTAAAACCTTCTCCCGCACATAGTGATAATGCACCTCAATGTGCTTTGTTCTGGCATGAAAGACTGGGTTCTTTGCCAAGTGTATACTGCTCATGTTGTCACAATAAATGACAACCGGCCCATCTGTAGACTGATGCATATCATAGAGTAGCTTATGCAACCAAGCTACCTCACATGCAGCCATTGCTGCACCCCTGTACTCAGCCTCTGTGCTCGACAAGGCAACTGTAGGCTGTTTCTTGCTGCTCCAAGTGACTACAGCACTCCCAAAAGAGAACACATATCCACTGGTAGATCGTCTATCTGAAATGCTACCAGCCCAATCAGCATCAGTGTATCCATGCAACTGTATCTGAACCCCAGCCTCATATAATAGTCCATACTGCAATGTGGACTTCACATACCTGAGTATGCGTCTAGCCACATCCAAATGCGGTTTCCTTGGAGCCTGCATAAACTGACTTACCAACCCAACAGCATAGCTCAAATCTGGCCTGGTAATAGTCATGTAAATCAAACTTCCTACTATGCGTCTGTACATAGTAGGGTCCTCCAGAAGCTCACATGCATCTGCGCTCAGCTTCACATTCTGCTCCAAAGGAACTGAAATAGGCTTACAGCTTGTCATCCCATATTTGGACAGCATGTCCAATCCATACTGCCTCTGCAAGAGCTGTATCCCACTTGGTGATCTAATCACCTCAATGCCCAAGAAATAATGCAGCTCTCCCAAATCCTTCATCTCAAACTTCTGCCTCAGTAGCATTTTCACATGAAGGATATCTTCATCACTATCACCTGTGATGATCAAATCATCAACATAAATGACCAGCAGCATAATCCCTTTCTCTGTTTTTCTCACATAGAGTGAGAAATCTGCCTTGGAAATCTGAAAGCCAATAGTGACAAGATACTATCCTATCTTGTCCGACCATGCTCTAGGTGCTTGCTTCAAGCCATACAGGGCTTTCTTCAACCTGCAAACAAACTCAGGATGAATAGCATGAACATAACCTGCTGGCTGCTCCATAAAGACCTCTTCTTGTAAATCACCATGCAAGAAGGCATTCTTTACATCCATCTGATGTAAAGACCATCCCTTTGATGCAGCCATAGCAATGGCTGCTCTTACGGTTGCCATCCTTGCAACCGGGCTGAAAGTTTCTTCATAATCAATGCCATATGTCTGTGCATACCCCTTGACAACTAATCTTACCTTGTATCTATTCACAGAACCATCTGCATTGTGCTTGATCTTATAAACCCATTTACAGCCAATTGCATTCTTGCCTTTAGGCAAAGGCACCAATTCCCATGTAGCATTAGCATCCATTTCGGCATCCATGGCTTTCTCCCATTTTTCATTTCCCATGGCTTGCTCAAAAGAAGTGGGTTCTGGTTCCTGTATCACTTTGACCATATAGGCATAGTGAATGGCTGTAAATCCATCATATTTCAGCCTATCCATAGGATACCTAACCCTGGTAGACCTGCACAAAATAGGCTCACTTCCAGGTGCTCTCAAAACATCCCTGGTCTTCCTTACTCCAGGTGTAACAACAGAAGGAATACCTAACTCATCATCAATGCTCTATTCTGAGCCACTGGATTCACCATCCACACAAGAGTGACCTGCATTCACATCAAACATGGGCTGATCTACCTTCTCTTTTCCTTTTCGTGATACCTGCGTACCACTCTCTGCATTGCTTTGAGGGGATTCTCCTAATCTCAATCTGCCTATCCATGGCGAAGCATGTGAACCACTGGTAGAGGACACTCCAGGTCCACTGATATTTTGTGATTGCTGCTGTGCATTCTGTGCAGCATTACCATTTTGTGCATCTACATCAATCATCACATTTACTGGTTTATACCAGCTGCTCATCTCATCAAAAACAACATCTCTACTCACTGTGAACTTACGTGTAGAAGGGTTATAGCATCTATACCCTTTCTGCTGCAGAGAATAACCAATAAAGATGCACTTTTCAGCTTTTAGATCCAACTTGGACCTCAACTCATCTGGCACATGGACATAGGCAATGCAACCAAAAATCTTCAAATGAGAAATATCTGGTTTCCTACCAGTATACATCTCCTCTGGCGTCATGCCATGTATTGCTGCAGTGGGAGTCCTGTTCTCATTATATAGACTGCTGTAGCAACTGCTTCAGCCCAATAATAATCTGGTAGATCTTTTTCATTTAGCATAGCCCGAGATACCTCTCCAATATGCCTGTTTTTTCTTTCTGCAATTCCATTTTGCTGTGGGGTATGACTGCATGAATATTGCTGCTTTATACCATGCTCCTGCAAGAACCTTGCAAACTCATTTGAGAGGTACTCTCCCCCTCCATCTGACCTTAGGCATTTTATTTGCAGGCCTGTTTCTTTTTCAACCATAGCTTTGAAAGCTTTGAAGTGCCCAAACACTTCACTTTTCTTTTTCATAAAATACACCCACAGTTTTCTGCTGAAGTCATCAATAAATGTGACAAAATAGTGACAGCCTCCAATAGATGCAGCTTTTATAGTCCACACATCAGAGTGGATTAATTCCAATGGCTTTTTACTCTCTTGAACATGCCTAGGAAAAGGTTTCCTTGCTTGTTTCCCAAATTGACAGGCTTCACAAACCTTGTGCATTTCTGCAACCTTGAATTTAGGCAATCCTACAACAATATTTTGGGCTTGCATTGATTTAAGTCGCTGTATATTAACATGACCAATGCGTTTGTGCTAGATATCAATATCTGCAACTACATCGGTCCCATGTGCAAACATTGCTGCACTCAATTCAGGCATGTCCGCATCCAACGTAAACATCCTGCCCTTCTTCTTTCCTTTTGCTATCAAGCGACCATTATTTTTCATATCCTCAACAAAGCATCCATGAGGATTAAATCTGACCTGCAAGCCCTGCTCAACCATCTGACCAACAGAAACCAGGTTCTTGGTGATGTTCGGGACATGAAATACATCAGACAAGTATTTCTTTTTCCCATCTTGCATAGACAAAGGAATTTTGCCAATCTGCACAATAGGATGTGCAGTATCATCACCAGTCTCCACAAATCCTGGTTTTTCCATTTTCCTTGCATCTTGCATCCATTCTGCATGACCTGTCATGTGGTTTGACGCACCTGAGTCAACATACCACACATCATTTTGTTCTTCTACACTTGTCACAGAATTGGTCATATGCTGCACCATAAATAGATGCTCATTTCTGTCATCACCCTGCCTGCTAGAAGATGCATAATTGCCTTGCTGCAATTTTCCATTCATAATGTCATTCTGCTTTTTGTAGCAGTCCTTAGCCATATGACCCATTTTGCCACAATAGTAGCATTCAACATTGCTGTTTGCATTTTGGCTTCTTTGCCATCCACCACGGCCTCTTTGGCTCCCCCTGCCTCTAGAGTTACCACGTCCTCCTGCATAGGACTAGTTTTCTTGCATTTGCTGCATATTATGATTTCTACCACGACCTGCAGATCGGCCTCCTCTACCTCTGCCTCTACCTCTGCCAGCATTTGAGTAGAAGACAGTTTCTTTTGAACATATATTTTCATGTCCACTTCCATTTGTGAGTGATTTTTGAAGTCTTTTATCCCCTCTTTGGTTAAGTTTTACCATATTCCAATGTTTTAAACAAGAGGCGTAGGTACTTAACTAAAGGTAGCTAGCTTAGCCTACCTTGTCCTTAGCTAAAACATTTTGGTCACATGGGGCACATCCATTTACTTAGAGTGAAAGGAAAAGTTTCTCTGTCCAACAAGCTCTTCATGAATAGTGTCCATGATTTAGTCAATATTTTGATTAGCATAACTATGGTTTTTACATATACGTATTTGCTTGAACATAAACTAGACCTTTCCTGAAAATGGTACTTCTTAACTCAAAAAACTTGCCAAAACTACATAGGATTAGCATACTTTCATGATGCATACAAGACATAACCCTTAGGATTAGTTGCCTTTCGCAATGCCTTATGTGTATTCTTTGTTAGATGTGGAAAAAATGTGCAAGTGAATATGTCTACGATTTTATGAAATTAGGTAGAAAATTTAAACCTATGTGTGTGCGTGTGCGTGTGCCTGTGCATGTGCGTGTGCGTGTGCATGTGCATGTGCATGTGCGTGTGCGTGCGTGCGTGCGTGTGTGTGTGTGTGTGTGTGTGTGTGTGTGTGTGTGTGTGTCTGTGTCTGTGTGTGTGTGTGTGTGTGTGTGTTGCCTAACAAACTCTAGCCTACCTCATTATGGCATTTCATTTCAAACAAAATGTTTAAGTCAACGAGATGCAACCATCTACTACTGCCCATTCACAAATCAGAAGGGGGAGTATTCCATTTCTATTCAACTTCTTCTGATAAATTGCTAAATTGAGAATCAACTTAAATAATGCCAAATACGAATCATGCATTAATATCAAGCTCTTTCTCACAAAATGGAAAGGTGGATTCCACTTCTAAATCCTTCACATATTGATAGAATGCATAATAGAATTAATAATTAAAAATACAAGTCTCTAATAAATAAGTCTTTTCTATAATACAATATTTGGATATAATCCATCATAGAGTGTACTTGAAAGTTGCCAAGGCCATTCCTTCAATCCGTCGAATCATGCCAAAGATCTTATCATGAAATATGATGAAGAGGTATGCCGACTCACCTAGCGCGAGTCACAATGAAATGAAAGTTAGAAAAACCCATTCACGCTGTGGAAGCCAAGCTTCAGTTGTTATCCTTGTCACTCTATCTAAATTTGCATAATTCAAATCTTGGCATTGTTACATTCTATAAAAAGGCAAAGGTTGGCATTTATAATTTTTCAACATTAACTCAAGGTCTAAGGAAAAAAAGAAGTAAAATTGGAACTTTGGAAGGTTTGAATTTCATCCTAAAAGGCCCCTTAAAGTGTTATCATAAAAAATCATAGTGGCCATAAATATTCCCATGAGTCATAGCCCCATGTCCTTAGCAAACTACCCATGAAAAATTCCCAAGTGTAGGAATTCCCAAGAGTCATGTCTTATCTTGGGGCTGATAGTCATGCTGATCTTGATTATCCCCTCATCTCTCATTTTGCATACTACCCTATGCTCAAGAGTCCATTTCTCCCACCACTTGAATTATAAATTTGCCCTCTTTCTTGTCCATGATGGCACTAGCAAGCTTCTTATTAATATCTTATTTCTCTAGTATAGCATAAGGCTATGCTCTCGATTTTTGCATCTAGTTGTTGTGAGGTCTAAGCTATGTTACTAGTGGATACAACCAAACTTGAGAAATGGGGGCAGTTGCAACCATTTTTTCATGCCACTCAAGCATTCTAAGCTTCTTTAGCCCACCCCATGATCACTACTTGAAAACCCTGCATAGACATGAAGGGGACCACTAAATACATCTAATCCCTTTGAGTACATGGCCATCTATAGGGCCAAGTGTGGGTCAGCTTATGGCTAGCCCACAAATCAATAGCAATGAAAGGTGACAGCATTTCAGGAGAGACCCTCTCATGGAAACGCTTCCTCATTAAGACAATGATTGGCAAATACTACCATTTATGCAGCCCATGAGGCCTTAACTCCAATGTAAACTTGCAAGATGAGAGAGAAGGTAATATAGAAGAAGAAAAAGAAAGAGCCTAAAGCAAATATGGTAACCTATAATCAATCTAACTTCCAAGAAATTAGCTTTCAATGAAGAATCACGTAAAAATCGCTAGCAAGGCATGGGTGAACTAAGCTACACAAATAAGAAGAAACTCAATAAGAATAAGGAGAATAAAGCACAACTAAGTACTTGGAATTGGTCCATGGAAAATGATAAAACACAACTAAGTACTTGGGAATTAGTCCATGGAAAATGATAAGGATGCCCTTCAAATGCACTAGCAATGCACTCCTCATGCACTCGCAATGCATGATGAAGTAAGTTAAATGCAACCTTGACTAACTAATCTCATACTCTCTGTGTACTTAATCAGTCTCAAAATACTGAGTAAGTCTCAAGATAACTATAACATTTCCTTTTTGCCCATGGAGTGTGAATGTTTATTGATACTATATCTTATCTTTTTTTACTAAGTTGAATGAATTGTCCAATATTCCTTTATTATTGCATGGTGCCTACTATTCCGCTTAATGTTATGGGATAGTTAATTAGGATTTTAGTTTCTCTTTAATCCTTGAGAGGAGAAATAAATTTCGTTGAACCATATATGCTCTAACCATATAGAGGAACTGTGCTTGAGAAATGATGACCTAGTGTTGACATAGGGGACATCTTGGAGGACATAGAGAGGGCCTTCACCCAAGGGGTACACTATGAGAAAATGCTACATACAACATCCATTCAAAGGGAATTATAACACTTACTCACATATAGGTCTACATTTCTTCCGAGTCTTTATAAAAAAATGAATTTCATGATTTTATAAATTAAAAAACTCCTATATGTATCTGGGATTTAAAAACCCCTTACGCTTTTTCCGCCTCATCCTCATGCACCCAAACACACCCACACAATATTCATGCATCCAGATCCACACACTACAATCACACATAAGGAAAAGGATGGGCAATATAGCACTAGCACATCAAAGCTAGAACATCACCATGGAGAATTGAATGCCCATAACTTCTCGGGTGAGCAAATGACCTTGGTATTTGAGTTGCCACTGAAAGAGGGAGGAAACAATTATGTTAAACCCATGTATTTTAAGTGCACCTCTGAGGATTGTTGTAGCCATTTCACAAAGCGCTATTGACATGTAATACGACCCACATGGTATGGTTACATATTCTTTTATACACTTTCCAAGCAGGGTAACTTTTAATAGGAAAACACAGTTATTGAAGTGTAGGTCATTGGGTGAATCTTTCCTAGAGCTATAGAGTTATGGAAGTGTAGGTCATTGGGTGAACCTTTCCTAGCCCATGCTACCAGTTGCAAGGCTTCGATGGGTTTATTTATACTTAAAGCTCATGTATAGTTTTTTTATTTGCTAGAATTTGAGAATTCTAGCCTTGTGGATGGCTTTGGATGACTTATGCCAACCGATTTGAGTACTTGAAGGGCTCCGTTCAAACCTCATATTTTTGGGCAAATTTATAAAATTTGAAGCTCTAAATATTAGCCCACCCAACTTGGAGAAGCCTCTCATTAGAGGAGAAATGGGGTCTCAAAAGGGCCTCTAATTAATGTTTCCTAATTTCAAGGGATTAGAGAGGGATTTGGGGTGTACCAATGAGAGTGATCCTTTGTGTGGGGCAATGGTATGTTGAGATGGAGGGATGGCAAGCATGTAGAGATCCCCTATTGGCTATTTCTCTTACATTGGGGACTACCCAAACCATCCTCCCCCCCCTTAACCCATGCTTGACCACCCTCCCATGTGCACCCACCCCATATCATCCCCAAATCTCATTAATGTCTTTGTGGGCCCTTGTGGGCGAATTTCTCTTCTCCTTAGGTATGTTACAGGTCTGCCCCCTCTTTCTCTGCTCCTCTGCTCTGGTCCCCAATTGCCCTCTCCCTCCATTGTGGGACCTTTTGGGCGAATTTCTTTTGTCCTCTAGCCTACTGTAGGTCTACCCCCTTTCTTTGCTCCTCTGCTCTGGTCCAACTGCCCTCTCCCTCCATTGTGGGACCTTTTGGATGAATTTCTTTTGTCCTCTAGCCTACTGTAGGTCTGCCCCCTTTCTCTACTCCTCTGCTCTGGTCCAACTTCCCTCTCCCTCCATTGTGGGACGTTTTGGATGAATTTCTTTTGTCCTCTAGCCCACTGCAGGCCTGCCCCCTCTCTCTCTTCTCCTTTGCTCTAGTCCAGTTGCTCTCTCCCTCCATTTTTCAAAATTTGGGTTGCAGCACCTCCTACGGCTGGTCTTCTCTCTCCTACTCTTCTCTTTATTTCTATGCCTCCTCTTGCTCTATCCCCTCATGCTCTACCTCCGCCTTCTCTTTCCTCTCTTGATTTGCCCTCTCTTGCTACCTCCACCTTCTCTTTCCTCTCTTGATTTTCCCTCTCTTGCTCTATGGCCTCTTGCTTAGCCGCCATATCCTATAGGTTCTCTTTGCCTTCTATAGGCGCTTCTCCTTCTGGTACACGTGCTCTTTTCCCTCCTATAGGCACTTTTCCTTCTGCTATAACAACTCTTTGCTCTCCTATAGGAGCTTTTTTCCCTCTTTATTTTCCTTCTCATATAGGATGCAATTGCTCTTTCCTCTCCTACAGCTATTGTTTTCCCAACAGGCATGGTCTGGAACATAGTGACACAAGGTGGTAATGCTGTGAGCTCGTGTGTTCTGGAGGCATGGTCAGGAAGAAAGTGACACAAGATGGCAATATTATGAGCTCTAGTGTGTTGTAGAGGCATGGTTAGGAACAAAGTGACCAAAGTGGCCAAAGATGGCAATATTGTGAGCTCTAGTGTGTTCTAGAGGCATGGTCAGGAATAATGTGATAGAAGTTGACAATATTGTGAGCTCTATGTGTTCTAAAACATGAAAAATGCATTGGATGACTTGAACTTACAATTTGACTAACAAGATAGTCATGGAAGGTTTTGCCAAGGGTCCACATAAGCTTCCCAAGAGGAAGGATGTATTTCTTAGACGATATACCTTCCTTGCCTATCTTCTTTACAAGATCCTATTTTAACATAGGAGTGGGAAGTAGTGTAATCTTTGATATAACTGACAATGGACTGTCTGTAAGTTATGTGCAGGAATACCTTTTAGTCATGCAAAATGAAATGTATAGTTCTTCAACTTTACTTGAAATGGTGAAATTATAGCAGGCAAGAATCTAGAGAAATGCATGAAAATGTCCATTTTATCCCTCGTGCAACATCAAACAATGTGTTGGGCATTTTGGAATTTGCATAGGTTTTCTTCATGACTTGGAGGACATTAAACACATTGATTGTTTTATTGTGTGGTTTCATGTCCAAAGTTTTCAGGTAATATGTATAAAGTTTTCATGCCTAAAGTTTTCATGTCTAAATTTTATAGTTTATACGTATTTGCCTTGCTTGCATCATTAAGGGAGACAATGCCATGATGGTAAGCATCCTATGTATTGATTTATATTTTATGGTCCTTTAATGTAATGTGCTTTGTTAGGTCTGCTAATGTAATGGTTGTTGAATTGATGTAGGAGGCATTTGAGATCACTCATTGGTGCACTATATTAGTCGAGCAGGAGGATATGTTGTCGTCTTCCACATCCAATTTTTAGAATGGCCTACTTAACTACTGAAGTGCATCAAAGTATTGACAGCTTGATCATTGTGATCCACATCATATGGCTTCCCCTATTGCATTGTATCCCATTGGCAATGTTGTAAAAAACTTTCTTCCTGGCTACCCTCGAGAGCGTTAATGGTATTAGTATTAGGATCTTAATTGGGGATTTCAAAAGCCTCTTTTTTCTATGTATTAGAGGTAGCAAAGAGGAGGTACAGGCTATCAAGAGTCTTTGTATTTGAATGGAGAGATTATAATACAAAAATGTACATTTTATCACATTCTCTTCCTTGCAAGATACCATGTCATAAGCAATAATTTTGATTGAATCATGGTTGGAATTTTGAATGTGATGTTAATTCAATATAAGGTAATGTCGCTTTGAATTGTAGAGTATTGAATACACCACCTCCAAGTTTGTTGTGTAGAGAGGTGAACCTTTTAGATGTAAACTTGTCCCTTTTCCTTCATTTGTATCCAAAGTAATTACAAATTTATGACCCCCTCAACTTGTGACTGATTTTTGAAGGTCTTCTACATTGAATTTGAACATTCAAGGACCCGATTTTTCCAGTCAAGTATCATAGAGCTACTCATGCTCTCGATTTTGAACTACAAAAATTTGCAATCAGAGTTATAGCGCAAAAGTTATAGCTATTTTACTATTCTCTTCATATTCCATGCAATTAAGTTCTATTACTTGTTTATATATTTGTGTGAAACTAATTTAGGAAAATATTATGAATATTCCAAGTCAAAATAATACTCTCGACCAAGTTTGGTGATTTTAGTGACCATTTTTGAAAAATGTAGGAGGCATTTGGCCATGGCGCAAAAGGCAAAGTTGGTCAGGACATCATGGGGTGTCCAAAAATGCACAAATCCACCACGGCACGAATTTGGCCATCTGGACACCCTCGAGATGGCCAAATTTGCACTGTGGTGGGTTTGTGCATTTTTGGACACCCCATGATGTCCTAACCAACTTTGCCTTCTGCGTCGTGGTCAAATTCCTTCTTTATTTGCAAAAAATGGACATCAAAATGGCCGAAGTTGTCAAACTCCTTCATCTACCTCTTCAAAATCTATATTTCTTCATAGGAAATCATGAAGTGCATCAATCCTCTACAAGGTGATATAGTAGCAAACCTAAAAATTAAAATAAAAGATACATGTACATAGCCAACCTCCATGACTAAGAAAACATAGAAAATGAAATTTTTAGATTCCTCTTCAAAATATATATTTTCTCATGTAATGCATCAAATTATTTCAAGGTGATTTAGTGATATGAAATCAAATATTTCATTGAAATAGCCAATCTAAAAGGTGGCTATAAAGGGAAGATAAACAAAGAAAATGAAAATTTACAAGGTGATGTAGTGGAAGATCAAAGTCTTCTGGATTAAATTAAAAATTACATTTACATAGCCAACCTACAAGGTTCCTCCAAAGCGCAAGAAATTATATAGAGAATATATTGCCTAAGGGTCTTACTAGAGCTATGCTACAAGGCACCTAAGTTGTCATATTGACCAACCGTCATTTGCTAAGTTACTTTGTAAATATTTTCTTTTCCATGTTTATCTATGTTGAAGTTAATGCATCTATAAAGACACGTGGATTTCAATTAGGTAGATGAAGGAATTTGACAATTTGGGCCATTCCAATGTCCATTTTTGGCAAATGTTGAAGGAATTCGATTGCGGCGCTGAAGAGAAAGTTGGTCGGAATGTCATGGGGTATCCAGAACTGCTTGTCATATTGACCAACCGTTATTTGCTAAGTTACTTTGTAAATATTTTCTTTTCCATGTTTATCGATGTTGAAGTTGATGCATCTATAAAGACACATGGATTTCAATTAGGTAGATGAAGGAATTTGACAATTTGGGCCATTCCAAAGTCCATTTTTGGCAAATGTTGAAGGAATTTGATTGCGGCGCTGAAGAGAAAGTTGGTCGGAATGTCATGGGGTATCCAAAACTGCAAAAACCCACCACGGCACGAATTTGGCCATTTGGAGGATGTCGAAATGGCCAAATTCATGCCATGGTGGGTTTTGGCATTTTTGGACACCCCATGATGTCCCAACCAACTTTTCTTCTCTGCTGTGATCAAATTCCTCCTACATTTGTCAAAAATTGACATTGAAATGGCCAAAGTTGTCAAATTTCTTCATCTACCCCTTCAAAATCTATATTTCTTCGTAGAAAATCATGAAATGCATCAATCCTTTACAAGGTGATGTAGGAAAATCTCAAATTTTGGTTTTTAAACACTCCATCTAATCAATGTGGTGCCATGGTCAAATGCCTTCTACATATGTATTGGAATGGCCAAACTTGGCAAACAACATTTTATTGACTTGTAAGTTACATCAAAATGTGATATAACTTTTGTGTGCAAGCTGATATTAAAAAAGATGCAACATTAAAAACAACAGATAATTAAAATAGACATAACAAAAGATTCACCATTTGGCCATAGATACATGAAATTTTTTTGCTTTAGATAGAAAAATATTATTAGAAATAGATGTTTGTATTTCAAATTGTATTACAAAGAGGCTTCATAGCCTGTTTCTCTTCTTCTTCAACTCTAATACACCAATAATAGGGCCTTTGAATCCTCAACTAGGTCTTAGAAAGACCGCTATGCTATTTGGAATCTCACATTCATTCCATTTCTTAACCCATTCCTTATGAGGCCCTTTTGAGACCCTAATTCTCCCCCAATGAGATTCACCATGGGGGAGTATTCACCATTAATGAGAGGATGTGCATGAAAATTGGCATCTAGTATTGATTTTTATTTGCTTGTTTTAGACTCACTCTAAAGACTATGAGGTTCTTGAGAGTTTCCACTCTATAAGAAACTAGGGTGCGGTAGGCCGCCTATGGGAAAAGGCAGAATGAATTACAAAACTTATAATAAGTCGATTTAAATTAACAATGTTTTAAATTGAAATGAAAAAGGTAAGCTGAGAATATCAGAATTGTATGTTTTTTGCTTTTTTGCATTTAAGAAGAAAAGATATGCTTTTACCCACGAGTCATTTGAATAAAACTTTCATGATTTATATTAATCTAAATCAATCTAAGGGCTCATATTTGTAAGGGCTAAAATCAATCTAGGGGCTCATATTCGTAACACATGACTGAAGGAGATGGAAGAAAACCGAAGAATATGATTTCTATAAGTTTTGAAAGTCAAGAAAGGGAAATACCTTACTATAAACTAAGCAGGCAACTAAGCAGGCAATAGTAGGTCCGAGCAAATGTCGTGTGTGTTTAAGCGTTCCCTTCTTGCAAGTACCTCAACACAGAAACATATAAGAATTTAGAATATGCAAAAGCAAAAGTGAAGAAACAAGGTGAAATTCAAAACATATATATACATATATATGATATACTTTATATAACCACACATAGTGTGGGCGGGGAGGCAGCGCACTTCCTTCCCCAAAGAGTTATAATCCGAGGGAACGGGCCCTTCCCCGTGCGTCCAGATTAGAATCGCCGAGAATATTAGCACCGAGATTGAGTATCACGAATATGTAAGATAGTGACACATTACCTAAATCTCAATGGGCGTGTTTGTATTCCAAGTTGAACATCCAAATTTGTGTATGCACCAAGTATGTACGTCTGCTTCAGTTTCTGAAAAGATGCAAAAAACACGTCTGAAATTGAAATAGTATTAAAATACGGTATTATTGAGCAACAAATCATCAGTCTAGCTTTTATCAAAATTTAATATATAAATTGCTACATGTAGTGTTGGAATGCAAATGGCATTTCCGAGGCATGGTCATAAACATATATGTCTCAATCAAAATCACCAATTCTGATATGGACTAATCTCTCTCGAGTCTCCATTGTGTTCCATGATTTAATGTACATGTGGAATACTCCAAACTATGCAAGTGTGCCATGCCCCTTGAAATTTACAAGAGGAGGAAAAGGCCTTGTTTTTCTCTATTTATCTACTTTCTCTTTTGTTTAATCTTATCTACAAGATAGCGGAAATCACCTGAAAAGCGGATTCGTTCATAAACAACAATCGATGAGGCTTTAGCCTGTGGCTGATTGAAACTAGCTCTACAAAAAACAATAGAGAGAGAAAGATTAAAGATCTTGAGGCCTAAGCATGAAGCTCCCACACTCCATCTCCGCATCTCCATCGCTTTTTCCGTGCACCATCCCGACTGCATCTCCTTTTAGTGCTTTGTGGTTTGTCTCACAATTGAACATCTAGGTTCTAATTTTGACCATTCGTTGAAGGTTCAGCAATGATATTTTGTTCTTAACTAATAGATGATCCTAACATTGTTCTAATTTTGCCCAGGAGCCCCATGGCGCAGATCCAAAGTAACACTGTGGACAACTGCCTGGCCGAGCTTGAAGGCAAAGCAGAGTTTAAGTATACACCGTGTTGTCCAGCAGCAATCTTTCAGGAGATCAAAGACTTGAGCAATGAATTATGGGATGCTCTTAGGTCTTCCCATGACTCACAGCTCAAGAGCTATGCACGTGAAGGCTCACGTTGTTTAGCGTGCCATAGTCACGTACTGTGCACTTTATTCAGCATAGGGTTTCTGGCCATTATTAGACTTTAATTTCTCGCAATGTCACTAGTATCTCTAATGTTTTCTTCTTGAACTTTGGCATTTCAATCGCCAAACTTCAACCACGGATATTCGGGTCATTGTAATTCTGGATTTCAATCACACAGGATTATTGAAAGAAATTTTGATTGCACTCAATATCAAGTACGAGTAGTTAAAAAAATGCTTGACATTGTGGACGTCCAAAAAATGCTCGACACAAAGACAAGCGGGATATTGGTTTACGAATGCGAGCTACTGCACTATGGCTACAATGTATCGTTGGACCTACTTACAGAAACATTACAAGAAAGTGGGTTTGCGATATTAGAGCAATTCATGTAACAATTTGTGGTATGCATGATGCAACGAACCCTGTTATTACGATCGAGAAAGTGACTTACATCTTCAACAGAGACCTGTACAACCAGTGGTTCGACATCAACATGGATCCTTTTGCTGCAACCAAGCCACACCAAGGCAAGTAAATAGCTATCGTGTTGTCTTTCGTTTCAACATCCGAAGGCACGACATGTAACTTTCCAATTCGCTTGTTTGCGGCTTGCGAGTATCTTCCTTTCTATCCTCCTTACAAATCTACACAATTCCCCATGAACTTTTACAAATCATACTATCTGGATCATGAACACAATCGGTATGAAACACTAGACAACGACGAACTTGCAAATAAGAACCCATAGACGTTGACGAGCAGAATTTTTACGTGAACCCAACCCCCTAGAGTCGTTTCGTGAACTCACGAACACAGACATAGTTCAGAAGGTCGTTCAAAAGCATAAAACATGCAACTTTTGGCATTCCTATAATCATCACAATTTATTTTAGCCAGTTCCTTATTTTTGCGCTCCAGATCTACGGCTGGCATCGTGCCAAGTGGCTTCGTCAAATTGCAGCATCTGAAAAATCGATGTGGTGCTAAATTTCTCGTCCCAAAGATTGAAACAAATAAATAAAAAAAGCTATATGATTTCAACGGTTAAAATCAATCTACATTAAGGGCTCATATTCATTACACGTGGCTCAAAGCTATATGATTTCAACGGTTAAAATCAATCTACATCAAGGGCTCATATTCATTACACGTGGCTCACTGAGGTGAGAGAAAAGGCTGCGTACCGTCATTCTTCACTAGAGATCAGGTGAGCTGGTGTTACTTTCGAAAAATTTTTCACTAGAGATCAGTGAGCTCGTGCGCACCACATTCCACCCACATGGAAGATGCCCTCTCCACACCATGCATGTGGGAAGATGCCTTTATGGGAGAGAGCCCCCTCTTCTTTGTTATAAAAGAAGGGGCTATTCCTTTGATGCCACACTCTCATTCTTGTATAGCCACCATGCTCTAATATATCCCCATATTTTCCATTACTCTCTCCCCTCTTTGTCAATACCATCATGCTCCTCCTCCTCCTCTGTTCTCCACACTCACCTCTTATTGATGTTCATACCCTTCCCCTTCTCCCTTCCCCTTCTCCCTCCTCCTTCTCCTTCCTATTTTCCTTCTACTCATGTTGCCACTCCCACATCCTCTTCTCCACTTTCCATTATAGTCCTCCCATGTCACCACTTCATCCCTCTTCTTCTCTCCCTCTCTCGTTGATGGGCGTTGAAGGCCTTTGATGAGCATTGAATGATGGGACACAAAGTGTTACAACAGTGGTTATAGTAGATCAAATATAGCATCTGAGTTTACGGGGCATGCCACACAATAGTTTTGATGACGTTAGTAGTGTTGGCACAATAAAGGAGTTTACAATGCAATGACGGCTAGTAAAAATTTTATCGTGGTGAGAATTAGGCTCTCCCTTTCACAACGAAAAAATAATGATCTCTTATTACATACGTTAAAAGCATCAATTTTATTATTTTCCATGAATTCAAAGAAACCAATAAGGCCCAACCAACCATGAATGATATCTTATTATATATTTGTAGAGCATCATTTAATCAATTTTTTATTTGTCATGAATTCGAAGAAACCAATGAGGCGGCAAACCATTTGTTAAAAATCATTATATCATTTCCTTTTTAATTATATACTAGATAATACATTTTCATATGGGTTTTGTTTGAATCAACATTACATGTGACTTGATACGTTTTTCACTAGAGATCAGTGAGCTGGTGTTACTTTCGAAAAATTTTCACGTGCTTTTAAAGAAAAAAGGGTTGTTTGGTTTTCTGGAGCTAAAACTTTATCGCCTAGAGTATCTTTTGAAGGATTTGCTCATATAGAGATTTGCTCATATAGATATTTGTACTTGAGAGGCAGAGAGAGATCATAGGAGCCAAGCTTGTGTCTTCCCGCAAGTCTCTCTCTCATCACCCCCCCTCCCCAAACTCCCCAATGGCTCCGTCAACCCCTTCCCCTGCACGCAAACCCCATGCCTTGGCCATCCCCCTGCCGGCCCAAGGCCATCTTAACCCCCTCATGCGCCTCTGCAAAACCCTTGCCTCCAACGGCTTCTCCATCACCTTCGTCAACGTCGACCCCATCCACCATAGAATCGTTGAATGCCTTGAGGAGCAGACCTTAGCTCAGCAGTCCTCGCCCGTAGAAACAGACGTCCAACGCCTTGATATCCGGCGAGTTCACATTCCCATTCAAGGGCTCGATATGGCTAACGATTTCCGACTATCGTTGGAGCATTTCTTCATCGCTACAGAGAGCCTCACTGACGCTCTTGCGCAGCTCGTAGAACGTCTTTCCACGGAAGGCAACCCCGTCACTTGCTGCATCTCTGATCTTTTTATATCAGGTACTGCACAGCAGGTGGCCGATAAATTTAACATCCCAAGGATCGTGCTGTTCCCTTCCAGCCAGAGCTTGAACTTATTGAGCTTCTATCTCTTAAAAGGCCAGATTCCTATCCAAGAAGGTATGGGCTACTTCCCGGAGCCAGGTAGAGACGAGCATATCACAAGTCTTAATCTTGGATGCTCTCTTTTCTGTCTTTGAATCTGCCACACTGACTCGCATACTGATGTCATAAGCTTTATGTATCTCGCAGCTCTAAACATCAGCATGAAGCGAGAAAGACCGCGAGAGCTGTTTCACGACGCCCTGCCTGGTTTGCCCGCACTGCGCAACGGAGACATTCCAGATTTTAAGCACATTGTAGACGACAATGAGTACATGTATCCCTTCATGGTACGTCAATGCGAGATTAGTTACGAGAAAGCCCATTCTATCGTTGTGAACAGCTTTGAGGAGCTTGAAGGCCCTGCCTTTACTGCCCTATCTGAGCGTCTGAATCTTCCCGTGTGCGGAGTCGGCCCGCTGGTTCAAGAGCTGGCCGGTGAATGCAGCACAAGCCTTTGGAAAGAGGAAGACCATTGCCTTCAATGGTTGGAAGACCAACCACCACAATCCGTCCTCTTCATTTCCTTCGGCAGCGTCACCATTTTATCGGAAGTGCAATTCGAAGAGGTCTTTTCTGGCCTTGAGGCCAGCAACCAGAGATTCTTGTGGGCATTTCGCCCAGGTCTGGTGGACGGTGCCGCATATACCTCCATCCCAGAGGACCTTGTCGCGAGGACAAAGGATCGCGGCTACTTCGTGAGGTGGGCACCCCAGCTACGAGTTCTGTCACACCCATCTGTGGGAGGCTTCCTGACGCACTGTGGATGGAACTCGACGGTGGAAGGCGTTGCAAGCGGGGTTCCAATGCTTGTTTGGCCATATTTCGCAGATCAATTTCTGGACGCCAAGTATATTGTGGAGGAGTGGAAGGTTGGGCTAAGGTTTAAAGCTGGAGCGGGCGGCCTGGTTGGGAGAGGCGAGGTGGAAGGAATTGTGAGGGCGCTGATGGAAGGGGAGGAAGGCAAGGAGCTGAGGAAGAGGGCTGCGGAGCTGAAAGACGCTGGACGCAAGAGTGTTGAGGTGGGCGGTTCGTCACACAAAAACATACAGGCGCTAGTGCAAGCCTTCTCGACTAGTGGATGAAGCTGCGACACTGTTTGTGCATCGTGCAATAAAATAGGTCGTTTTGCCTCAGAATAAAATAGGTCTTTTTTCCTAAGAATATTCAAGTGAACTAGATTGCTTGGCCAGCTGGGCTCTTGATGAATACTTCTCTCTTTTGCTATCTTGTTGAGGTTCACATGAGTCACGTTGTCAGAAATGATGCACAAGATTGATGTTCAATTGCATGCAACCTTTTGTAGAGATTTCGTTATCATCCAGTCCTGCTTGCACTTGATGTTGTTCATGTCGACAGTAAAACGTAGTTTTTCTTTTTTTCGGAGGAAGACAAATTCCTATTCTTTGCACTGTAAGCAAATCTATTGTCATTCCACTTCGAGCAAACGACAGGGAGATGTATTTCAGAAATGTATAAATAAGAAATCAAAACCAAATTGAGACAGAAGCATGCAACTGTGACAGGAATAATCCAAACCCAAAGCTGCATTGCATGTACGACAAAAGTTCCAGCACCATTTGCAACTTCATTGGATCCCTTTTTTCGAAAGCACAAATGTTTATTTTTTGGGTCAAATTATGTTCCTACGCTTTAGGAAATAGTACCTCCGCGCTCTAGCCGGATGGCCCTCGAGCGTGTTGTAACCTAATGGACCTACTGTGTTGTGGCTCCTTATGTAGTACTGCTCTAAAGTTCGTGCTTTGTCTACAGTGTCTGTTGTTTCCAAAACTTTGATTTCGAAATTTTCTTTGAAGGGCTTGTAACGCTGCAAGTCCTCTTTCATTTTCATCGGTGGTTTTTTACTGTGCTATTTGATCCTCCGCAACAGGTCCGTCGTGCTCCCTATGTATTTTCTATTGTTGGGCTTGCACGTGATGCAGTAGACGACGAGGCTCGCGCGATTCCCTTGCGCAGGCGCTTCAGTGGAGGCTCCTCCTTCATCTGGAGGCTCGCGTCTTTCAATGTCGTACCTGCGTAAACATTGAAAATTACGTTAATCATCAAGGTTTTCGGTATTTTTTTTTTCGTTTGACGTCCATAATAGAATGCATTTATTTACTTGCCTTGGTTTTTCTCTGTTGGCGTTAAAGGATCGTTTCCAATACCGAAGCGCTCCTCTTATAAGTCCCTGTCGAAAATATACGTAAGCTTCTCCATTGTCGTCACCGGGTGCGTCGCGTCGTGCGTCCCTCCAAATTGTTCCATGAATTGTTCGAGTATAGCCGTTCCTTGATCGCACGTCGTGTCCCTCAGCAACTCCAAGGATACGTTGTACCCGTAATGCAACAGCTCGCACGCATACGTTGTGATCCCTTTCATCTTCGTGTCTAGTAGCTTCTGCCCCTCTAAAATTTTCCATCATCCTATCGGTCTCATCGAACTCAATGTCAAGCTCGACAAGGATCTCTTTGAGGAGTCCTACAGGAGAAGTGCAATCCATGATGAGTTTGTTGTTCTTGCAACTCGTTAATTGTTTTTCTCAATTGTTGCGGTTTTTTTAAATTTTCGGAAGCATCACGTACCATTTGCGAATCTCAAGCCTCCCGACTGTCTTTTAGCTGGCAAACGCCTATTGCAGTTGTCAATGAAGTCGTGTAGTTCCGCATACGTGTTGAAGCCGTTGATGCAAGCTCCCGCACGTTCTCCTGCATTGTTTGCTAGCCGGAATTGCTTTGTGGTTAGGAAGAACCTCCTCTTTGCTGGTGGAGGTTTTGTTGCCTTCGCGTTGCTTTTGTATAGCTCAAATAGCTGCTTGCAGGCACGACTTATTACATCGTCTTTTCAAATGAGCTGTCTTTTTAAATCTTCAAGAAAAAAAGATTCTTTCATGCTATTGGAATCTACCTTGTCTGCGTCCATGTCTTATGCTACAATGTCCCGAGCTTTCTGATTCTGTGCACCTGTTCTCGACAACAGACAAGATATTAAAACCATTTTCCTTGCACGCATGTTTGACGTAACATATTCATGACTTGTCTCTGCCTTGTTCAATCTCTGGTAGTGAATACCTTTATGCACGTGGTTGTGTTGTCGGCTGTGAGAACTCTTGTGGAATTGGTCTGAATATGTCTGGATGTGGGCAATGTAGTATGCGCAGCCTCGTTCTCTCAATCACTCTGGACAACATCACGTATGCTAGGCCAAGGGCAAACACTCCTCGGAATATGAGCAGCGCTTTGTTGGATATGGTTGCGCCTTGGGATTTGTGTCCTGTGATAGCGTATGCTAGGGTTAGTGGAAATGTGGACTTGTGGAACCATTTTCCATTTATTGCCTTTCGCTGATGCTTCGAGCGTCGTAATGTGAGCACGGCCGCTGTTGTGTCCACGACGACAGTGATACCATTGATTTCTCCCCTGCTAGTTGCATTGATGCTCTTGATTTTGCACATTGCTCCATTTGCGGCACCTATTGCGAGGTCGATGTTTTCCGTTATCATTGCCTTCGCCCCCACGCAAATTTTTCCTATCTCATTGAATCTTTTGTCCTCCAACCATTCTTTGAGAGCTGGTTCGCTCGTGGCGTTACTGTGTATTTGAACATGCACAATCATCTCGGGAGTGTTGAATTTCTCCACAAGCTCATCGTTGAAGGTAGCGACATCGACTTTGTGCGTGCAAATGATGGTTGTTTCGGCATCGATGAAGTGGCATGCACCTTCCTTGTCGACAATGCACTGCCCCAAACAGTCGGAAATCTCGTCAGTTGTGGGCGTCCTGAGTCTTATGGTATGCAAGAATGCCAGGAATGGCATGTCTCGTGCATGTCGCACTGAGAATTGCATGTGGTACATTTTTGCTTGAGCCCAGTGCGCGGAGGACATGGTGGCACGGCTCGCAAAGATCCTCGCGGTGTTTGCAGACTGGCGGTAATTGTGCCAGGTCACCAAAAATTATGAGCATTTTGTGTCTGAATGGCTCATGCAATGTGCCATTAGTCACATTGACGATTTGTCTTACCACGAGATCGAAAGTCATCCTTGTTAGCATGGACATCTCGTCAATGATGATCGCATTGGCTTCCTTGATTGTGAGGTGTCGCTCATCCGTCTCATGGATGTTCAGTGGGTACTGACTACTGCGCACAGGGATCTTGAATTGGTAGTGTATAGTGGTTGCAATCCCGCTCAGCCGCGTCGCAGCCACCCCTGTTGATGCACAGAGTATTGCCATTTTGTTTTGCGCTACCAGATGCGAAACATAGTACCGTATCAAGAAGCTTTTGCTGCTACCTGGTGTTCCACAGACAACGTGCAGCCCCGAGCTTGTTGAAGCTAGGCTTTCGAAGACTCTTTGTTGTTCTACTGTCAATGCGGCATTGGCGACGGTGCGAAACTCGGCCATTTTTTCCAACATTCTCGTGCACGTTGGCCCTTCGACAGTTTGCTGGTCGATGTTAGGCGCTTCCATCAGGCAGTCTCGGATGATCGCAACCTTTTGCAATATCATATTGATCAACTGGTCTGTGTGGTTAGTCGCTAGCAAGTTCCTTTGCGTGTATTCGGTCACATACATCTCGAGGTCCTTGTTGCTCAATATGAGGCCGCGCATTTGGCATTCGACAAAGTAGGATCCAGCTGTGTTGGCAGGTGATATGAGCTCCGTTTCATTCCTGAAGCTGAGTTTTTGCAAGAGTACGTTGTAGAAGTACCCCTCTGGTTGACGTCCAGGGTGGTAGTCAGTGAATCTGACTACTCGCTCACATTTTGCGATCCTGTTGCCGAAGAGGTCAAGACCGACCGTTCCACGTTGCGTTTCCTTGGGCTTTCGGATCACATATTGCCTATGGTAATCGTAGAACGTGCTATCCTCGATGACGCTCGGTCTCCCACAGTATATGTCGACCGGGTGCAGGGTGACATTGTTGTTTCGCGAGATGATGCGTTGTCTTAGAGATGGTGGGGAGGAGTCGACATAGTGAACGGTCTCACTCCTTGTAATTGTTGGTATCTGCATGCAGTTTAGCACGGCCTCTGTTGGAGAGGTTGGTTTTGATAGGATGCTCACGGCGATGAGTTTCAGCTTTACTTCGTCGAGATGTTGCAACCCCAAACGCGAGGCGTCTTCTGAACGGATGTTCAGTTTGCCCATTGGTTCAGATTTCATCGCATACTTGAGGAGGTAGTGAGAGATTGAAGAGTTTGTCACCCGTTGTATGTTCATGTGCACACCCCACAACAGTAACACAGAAGGGTGGTAAGGGACGACGTTTCGGTGCTCATGTCCTGGCCGGTAATACAACCAACGTTGCGTCGGAGGGTCGAGGATGGGTTCATATTCTGGCTGTGGTTGCGAAAGGGAAGACGTGCTTGCAACTATGGTGTGACGGTCCGACGTAGCACGCTTTCCTGCATACGTGCAACTGCTTCCTGAGAACTAGTTCTCGCAGCCTTGTGTTTCAAGGATCCAGGGCCTCGTCCCTAGGGACATAAGCCGCAATCTCATTTGCAATTCGCTGACGGTCATCATGGTGGACCCACAATATGACATGGGCGTGTAGGGAGCCCCTGTTTTGTATCTCATAACGAACTACATGGTGGTGTATTCGGCCAAGCAGACCGTCGGATGAAAGCAAATGCTTGTGCATGAACATGTGGAAGCGTGCATGGAAAAGTGCCACGCATTCAACAGGACAGTCCTTCCAAGTGAATTGCGCATTATAATGTGTTGCGATGCTCTCGATCACATTAATTTCTTGCCACCGTGTATCGGTGACCTCGTCTGCAGTGAATGTCGGAAAGAAATCTGGGAGGCCCCAAGCATCGACCATCGTTATGAGGTCCTTCAGTTGCCGTCGATGCCACGATGGGGACCCCGGCATTGTTGATGGCATGCTGTAGCGAAGCACGTGTCTCATTGCGTCTTCATCGATCGTGGCAGGGTTGGCTTTCCTATATTGGTCGATGTCTCGTTGCAAGCATGTAGAGTTGCTTGAATTGGCAATCACTGCCCGTTTTAACTGGAACATGATCAACAAGTACGGCTTGTAGAGCATGTAGATAGAGAATAAGGTGCATATTCTCATTTTCACATAGTTGCTGAACTGTATGCAGCCATCATAGTAGCCCCGTCCGAAAGGGAATAGGAAGGGGAACACTACTGACTCCATGGTTATGTCAACGCATGCACTGCCAGCTGCTGCTACTCCGTCGACGTGGAATGAAGCGACCCTCTCTGAAAGCATTTCTGTACCCTGTAGCTGTATGGAGGCAAACTCATGCTTGTCCCTTGCATCAAAGGCATGACGGTTCGTGGGGTTCACCATGTTTTGCAAAAGCAGGAGCTCAAGGCTGAGATTCCGCTATTGACATTAACTCGAAGGGAGCTGTCTCATCGTGTAGTTCCAAGATACCTGCAATGGTTTGAGGACTCAAGATGCACATACCCATCTTGATGTCCGCACGCTCTGCTAAAGAATTGTACTTGCGCAATATTGGATTGTTCTCGATGTTGTATGCGAGTACACCTAACAGCTCGTTAGTCACGATTTCTTGACCCAAGCTTAGTGGGATGTTTCGCCAAGATATCAGAGGATTGTCTAGAAGTGACCTTCGCTCAAGTGTGCCACGAGCAATCGCATTTGCAGTCGTGGTAACTGAAATGGATATATCTATTATGCTTAGCAGTTGTGTGTGGAGGTGGTTTGTTTTAAGCAACTGCCGAGAGTACTGTGGCATCAACCGCACAATGTATCTGCTCCGCTGGGCATCTCGTGTGCAGCTTTGGCATTTCCAGTAAGTCACTTGCATGCCCATATTCTCGCAGGCATCCAAAAGTATCATGTTTCCGAGTGCAGCGCTGTGGCTCGAGATGCCTATGCCTTGCGAAGAAACGATCCTTTGGTTTGCAGACAGTAGCGTGGTTATGCCACAGACACCGCAGATTTGAAGGCTAGAGAAAATAGCCGTGCAATTACTAACCCATTGCTTGTATCTATCTGTGATGGTCAACCACGATGATGTAGCTGGCCTCAAGGACATCTTTCTTGATGTTATATCAAGTTGAATAGCTCGACCTCTGGCTGCTCTGAGCGTTGACGAATGGTCATGTTCGAAGGAGTTTCCGGTGGTCATTTCTACATCGTGACATGAATCGATGTCTTATGTTCAAGTTTAAACACGTACAGGGATTAATAATAAAACCATCCGAAACTTTGCTACAATTTCACTCACGTGGTTTTGTCTAAATGCAACAGGAAAAACAAAAAGGACTGAAACTCTAACTTTAGAAGGTGAAAGAATTGATAAAATAACTTGAATCAAGCAAATACATTTTGTTGTGCGTACCTTTAGGAGAAGACACTCGTTTGGAGGCTGCAAACATCTCGAAAATAGAAGTGTTGCAGACATGATTAGTATGTTGGTCAAACCAAGCAAATGTAATGTTCCCTTGCGGAAAGAGAATGTGCGAAGAAGTGTGCATGCTCAAGATGAGGTGTAAAAAAAAAAAAACCATATGTAATGTATGGTGGAGAGCCGGCACATGTCTCTCCAAAAATTATATATCATAGGGAAACATGCCATCCCCCCGTTTCGAATAGTCACCTCCAGTGTTGGAGGTGTAGTGCATTAATGCGGACCAGAGCAACAGACGATGCGGAAACATTTCAAAATCGAAATGACCATACATTCTACTTACGTGGAGTATCCTTTGTGACATCCACAGCTCGACGAGAAGTCGCCTATTTCTTTGCTGGAATGTTGGAATCTGAAAAACAATCATGATTAGTCAATATGCATTCCTCATGTTCTGCATGTTTGGATATGTTGGTTAGCATATGTGCAATTTCCTAAAGATGATAAATTCAAGCACAAAAGCTATACACAATCCAACGTCAGACATCGTCCATGTGCTGATATCTATCTCTCGGAGGCTTAGTTCCTTTAGTAATTATTTGTCAATGCTGCGAGCTTGTAGCGAGCTAGAGAATGTCAAAATTTCTCATCAGCGTTTTAATACTTTTGTCTATCGATCTATATGCACTATTGATTGGAAATTCCGAGTTGTAAAAGGGGGTTCACATCCCAACCTACAACGAAACAAGGTTGTGGCAAGCCAGCGCAACACGGAGTCGGGCTGGACTCCTCTATCTTAGGAAGATAGAGTATATGGCAGCCAGGGGGAGAGTAATCAACAGGGTTGTCCATCAAGAGAATGTAGTTCTCTTACCTAGTTGGGATTGAGGACCATAAGCATTCTTGGCATGAGTAAATAGTCCTGGCTCTCGTCTTGTGTGGCTTTGAGCAAAATTTTTAATGCAAGGATTCTGTAATATCCATGCACGCAAGGGATGTAAGCATCACGCAGGGCTTTCAATCACAAAAAGTCCTGCAATTATGGGAATTCAAAGTTATGCCTAAGGCTTGAAAAGCATTACTTTTACTACAAGGGATTTTGTAATATCCACGCCGCACGGTGAAGAGTCTCTGTAATGAGATAGAACTAAGACCTCTGCTAGCTCCACAACTTTGAGCCTCATATTTTTATTAGAGTTAGGAAACTCAATCTGAGATTGGATCGAAGGATTTTGGAACTACGTAGACTGTATGTACGGCTAGATGCACGAGTATATGTATGCAGCAATAGGCCTCCCATACCCAAAAAGCAAACTATGATTTTCATCATTATCAAAGAATGTGGCGGAGGCATGTTTTGTTGCCTATACAGACACCACGGCTGGTCGTTGCACTTCCTACTACTAATTCTCTAGATTCATTAACTAGAGGATCTCTCGTTGCAAGCCCACGTTCCGACTCTCACAAACGCTGCGTCGGAGTGTCTTTGAAGAGCTTAACGGATGAATAAGTTTCATAAGCTATCGACATATGGCATCTATGAACGTCTGAGAAAAATGGACGCAAAGGTGATCTCAGCTCCAAACTTTCTTTGTGTGATCATTCACAGCATTTACAGAGCTGCAAATTAGCAGCCATTTTGGCATGAAATTGTACCTCTGGATGGTGCTTCAATTCAAGGCTTCAAAATATCACGCACGCCATAACTCGTTTGTCGTTTCGTCTCCCCTTTAGGAGACGAGTACTCCTTGCATTTTTGGTTTCAATATCATCCCGTCTCTCCGTTCAGACATGCTGCCTGCGTTGATTCTTTACAATGTCTTACTACAGCGTTCGCTAACAGATTGCCTCGTTAATCATTTCATTTATATGTCAGCCTGATTTTCTATGCTCCCGCCGGATTTTCTACGCTCGAAGGGGTCGAGACAAGTCGCAGAAATCCCGGAGCGAAGTATGTTGGAAGCCGAGAGGGTGAGGGGGAGTTGAAAGCTGCAGAGGAAGCAATGCAAAAGCAGGAGAAGGGTGCGAGAGGTGAAGAGGGAATCACAACGAAAGAGTGGGGGAGAAAGAAGAAGCGAAGAAGAGGGAAGAACTGCCACGTTCCGACTCTCACAAACGCTGCGTCGGAGTGTCTTTGAAGAGCTTAATGGATGAATAAGTTTCATAAGCTATCGACATATGGCATCTATGAATGTCTGGGAAAAATGGATGCAAAGGTGATCTCAGCTCCAAACTTTCTTTGTGTGATCATTCACAGCATGTACAGAGCTGCAAATTAGCAGCCATTTCGGCATGAAACTGTACCTCTGGATGGTGCTTCAATTCAAGGCTTCAAAATATCACGCACACCATAACTCGTTTGTCATTTCGTCTCCCCTTTAGGAGATGAGTACTCCTTGCATTTTTGGTTTCGATATCATCCCGTCTCTCCGTTCAGACATGCTGCCTGCGTTGATTCTTTACAATGTCTTACTACGGCGTTCGCTAACGGATTGCCTCGTCAATCATTTCATTTATATGTTAGCCTGATTTTCTACGCTCCTGCCGGATTTTCTACGCTCGAAGGGGTCGAGACAAGTCGTAGAAATCTCGGAGCGAAGTATGTTGGAAGCCGAGAGGGTGAGGGGGAGCTGAAAGCTACAGAGGAAGCAATGCAAAAGCAGGAGAAGGGTGCGAGAGGTGAAGAGGGAATCGCAATGGAAGAGTGGGGGAGAAAGAAGAAGCGAAGAAGAGGGAAGAACTAAGAAATGGTTTCACAGAATGTCTCCTAGTGTGTTTGTGAGGAAGAAGGTCCCACTGACAACAGTTTAAACAGACCGATCTATAGCCATAAGCTTCGTTGAACCTCTCAAAGACACAGAAAGCATAACGAAGGAGATTCATGGGCAGTGGCTCGATACAAGCTTCAGTATAAGCACGAGCAAACCTAATGGTGACGGCACGTGAACATTCGAAAGCCAATACGTGAGGGTCTCTTCACAAATCAATAGCCTTCATAAAGCAATCTATGTTGTTTTTGGCTTACGTTCATCCGTTTCACCTATATTTAAAGGTTTTGCCTTGGCTTTTTACGCAGTTGGCTTTTTACGCAGCTTTTCAAAAGCTTTCAAAGCTTTTGGGCTTTCAGAATTTAAAAAATCTAAGGGTGTATATTGTGCCATGTGGAAGCACAGGATTTCAGAATTTGAAAAAACGTCCTAGTGCTGGCCAAGTAAAGATGTTCAAATTGGTTCACATCTCATATGAAAATGTATTATCTAGTATATTATTGAAAAGGAAATGATATAATGATTTTTAACAAATGGTTTGCCGCCTCATTGGTTTCTTCGAATTCATGACAAATAAAAAATTGATTAAATGATGCTCTACAAATATATAATAAGATATCATTCATTGTTGGTTGGGCCTTATTGGTTTCTTTGAATTCATGGAAAATAATAAAATTGATGCTTTAACGTATGTAATAAGAGATCATTATTTTTTCGTTGTGAAAGGGAGAGCCTAATTACGATAAAATTTCTACTAGCCGTCATTGCGTTGTAAACTCCTTTACTGTGCCAACACTGCTAACGTCATCAAAACTATTGTGTGGCATGCCACATAAACTCAGATGCTATATTTGATATACTATAACCACTGTTGTAAGACTTTGTGTCCCATCATTCAACGCTCATCAAAGGCCTTCAACGCCCATCAACGAGAGAGGGAGAGAAGAAGAGGGATGAAGTGGTGACATGGGAGGACTATAATGGAAAGTGGAGAAGAGGATGTGGGAGTGGCAACATGAGTAGAGGGAAAATAGGAAGGAGAAGGAGGAGGGAGAAGGGGAAGGGACAAGGGGAAGGGTATGAACATCAATAAGAGGTGAGTGTGGAGAACAAAGGAGGAGGAGGAGCATGATGGTATTGACAAAGAGGGGAGAGAGTAATGGAAAATATAGGGATATATTAGAGCATGGTGGCTATACAAGAATGAGAGTGTGGCATCAAAGGAATAGCCCCTTCTTTTATAACAAAGAAGAGGGGGCTCTCTCCCATAAATGCATCTTCCCACATGCATGGGGTGGAGAGGGCATCTTCCATGTGGGTGGAATGTGGTGCGCATCCTCAATTTGCAATCGACAAGTTGAGGGATGCTTTTTCCACATACTACAAGCCCCAT
The DNA here is from genome assembly GCF_047967505.1 of Dipteris shenzhenensis. Lineage (NCBI taxonomy): Eukaryota > Viridiplantae > Streptophyta > Polypodiopsida > Gleicheniales > Dipteridaceae > Dipteris > Dipteris shenzhenensis. The sequence continues at coordinate 20,065,492 of NC_141612.1, forward strand.
ATCTCTAGTGCAAAATGCACTTGATTTTTCCCTCTTATTTAAATACACACATGGGTGGGTTGGCACAAATGACTCTTGCCACGTCAACCTACTTTTTCTTTATGAAAATATTATCCCTTGGACTATTCCACATGGGTCCACCAGCCCACATAGATGAGAAAGTCTAAGATGCCCTACCACCTCTGCCAATTAAATACAATACATCTCCTTGGCCTTGACCATATATCACTTAATGTTTCATGGGACCACCTAGGTCGAGGTATTAAATACAATATGTCTCCTTGGCCTTGACCATATATCACTTAATGTTTCATGGGACCACCTAGGTCGAGGGGTGGCACGTGGAGATTCCATTGCATCTCACCATACTATATTATTTGATCCATGGACTATGTACAACACACCTATGGGTCCTCTTACTTGGAAGGGTAGCACATGGACATGCCCTGCCACCTCAACCTTGGGCCCTTGCCACTCCATATTATATTCTACTAATGCCATACACATATATTCACTTCTACTTATTACATTTACAATGGAATTTTTTTTTACGGCGGTAATAGATTCCCCCCCTTAGGCATGGAATACACGGCATGCCCATGCTTGGGTCACAACCGAACAAAGAAAGGCTTGAGATGCCTTTTGTTGAACACTTTCCTCCTGTGCAACTCCTGCAGTTCATGAACCTCCACTGATCCATTGATGCATTCCTTGATGACCTGGTATGGTCCAAACCACTTCGGAATAAACTTTTTTTCCATTTGGTGGTCCAATTTGCTATCAAAGCACAAAACCATGTCTCCTTTTGCAAAATGATGCTCCCACCCCTTTCGGATCTTGGCATCCAAGCGGGCTTTTTGTCGATTCTTCTAGATCTTTGCATGATGCAAAGCATGCTGCTGGGTCTCATCCAATTTTTCAAGTTGAACCAACCTGCCTTTCAACTTGTTCATCTTCTAACATCTTTCCTTCCCATGCCAACCTCACTGCAGGTACCTCTATCTCTAGTGGCAGAACTACTTGGGTACCATACACTAGTTCAAATGGGGTGTGTGTCCAATGGATGTCTTCTGGGTATTATTGTATGCCCAAACCGCCTCAGCAACTTTTTGATCCCACTGGCCTCGATCTTTGTCTGCCATTTTTCCTATAGACATACACAAGAGGCCATTGACCTGCTCCACTTGACCCATGGATTGTGGATAATAAATACTGGAAGTGTGACGATCGATACCCATATGTTCTGTGAGCGACTTCATGGCTTCATTCAAGAATGGACTCCCATGATCGGACACAATCTCCATAGGTGTCCCAAAACACATACATATGCGCTCAAAGATGAAATTTGAGACTACCTTACCATTTGATGTTGAGAGAGCTACAACTTCGGCCCACTTGGTGACATATTGTGTAGCTACCAAAAGGTACTTTTTCTTGCGGGCTGCTGTCATTGGTGGAGGGCCCACAAAATCAATACCCCATTTCTGAAATGGATGAATGGACATCATAGGATGATGTTGCCCAGGCCGTAAATCCTTCTTACCAAAGAATCGGCAGGGCTTGCAGGTCTTGCAATACATAGCTACATCTTTGAACATAGTTGGCCAGTAATATCCTGCATGTAGAATCTTCTTGGTGGTGTAATTTACTACATAGTGTCCACCACAAAAACCATCATGGTATTGTTGCAACACTTTGGATACTTCTTCTACATCAATAGCTCTTCTTAATACACCATCCATGCCGTGGCGATACAACACCCCATCAAAGAGTGTATAGAGCCTACTATTTATGCGGATCTTCTTCCACTCATAACTGGTGCAGTCAGGCGGAAAAGAAAAGGTAGCCAGGAACTTGTAGATATCTCCATACCATGGATCATCTGCTTCCATGGCTGCTACAAGGTTCACTTCAGGACTTTCTTCCAAATCAATTAAGGTGTTATTCAAATTAGAACAAGCCCCTTTTACAATTTTGAAGGCAAAATCATACTCTTGCAGGGTTGCTAACCATTTTACCAATCGGCCAAGGGGATTAGGTGACTAGAAAACCATCTTTGCAAGACCATTGCTTGAAATAATGACAAAACTAGCTCTATAAGCCACCTAATGCTTAAATTTTTCAATGCAAAACACCAACAATAGAGCATGCTTGTCAGCATCAGACAAATATATAATATAAGATATCATTCATGGTTGGTTGGGCCTTATTGGTTTCTTTGAACTCATGGCAAATAATAAAATTGATGCGTTAACCTATGTAATAAGAGAGCATTATTTTTTCGTTGTGAAAGGGAGAGCCTAATTCTATGTAATAAGAGATTATTATTTTTTCGTTGTGAAAGGGAGAGCCTAATTCTCACCACGATAAAATTTTTCCTAGCCATCATTGTGTTGTAAACTCCTTTACTGTGCCAACACTGCTAATGTCATCAAAACTATTGTGTGGCATGCCACATAAACTCAGATGCTATATTTGATCTACTACAACCACTGTTGTAAGACTTTGTGTCCCATCATTCAATGCTCATCAAAGGCCTTCAACGCCCATCAACGAGAGAGGGATAGAAGAAGAGGGATGAAGTGGTGACATGGGAGGACTATAATGGAAAGTGGAGAAGAGGGTTTGGGAGTGGCAACATGAGTAGAGGGAAAATAGGAAGGAGAAGGAGGAGGGAGAAGGGGAAGGGAGAAGGGGAAGGGTATGAACATCAATAAGAGGTGAGTGTATAGAACAAAGGAGGAGTAGGAGCATGATGGTATTGACAAAGAGGGGAGAGAGTAATGGAAAATATGGGGATATATTAAAGCATGGTGGCTATGCAAGAATGAGAGTGTGGCATCAAAGGAATAGCCCCTTCTTTTATAACAAAGAAGAGGGGGCTCTCTCCCATAAATGCATCTTCCCACATGCATGGTGTGGAGAGGGCATCTTCCATGTGGGTGGAATGTGGTGCGCATCCTCAATTTGCAATCGACAAGTTGAGGGATGCTTTTTCCACATACTACAAGCCCCATATCTCTAGTGCAGAATGCACTTGATTTTTCCCTCATTTAAATACACACATGGGTGGGTTGGCACAAATGACTCTCGCCACCTCAACCTATTTTTTCTTTATGAAAATATTATCCCTTGGACTATTCCACATGGGTCTAGCCCACATAGATGAGAAAGTCTAAGATGCCCTTCCACCTCTGCCAATTAAATACAATATGTCTCCTTGGCCTTGACCATATATCACTTAATGTTTCATGGGACCACCTAGGTCGAGGGGTGGCACATGGAGATTCCATTGCATCTCACCATACTATATTATTTGTTCCATACTATGTACAACACACCTATGGGTCCTCTTACTTGGAAGGGTGGCACATGGACATGCCCTGCCACCTCAACCTTGGGCCCTTGCCACTCCATATTATATTCTACTAATGCCATACACATGTATTCACTTCTACTTATTACATTTGCAATGGAATTTTTTTGGGCGGTGCTAACAGATTCCCCCCCCAGGCATGGAATACATGGCATGCCCATGCCTGGGTCACAACCGAACAAAGAAAGGCTTGAGATGCCTTTTGTTGAACACTTTCCTCCTATGCAACTCCTGCAGTTCATGAACCTCCACTGATCCATTGCTGCATTCCTTGATGACCTGGTATGGTCCATACCACTTCGAAATAAACTTTTTTTCCATTTGGTGGTCCAATCTGCTATTAAAGCACAAAACCATGTCTCCTTTTGCAAAATGATGCTCCCACCCCTTGCGGATCTTGGCATCCAAGCCGGCTTTCTGTCAATTCTTCTGGATCTTTACATGATGCAAAGCATGCCACCGGGTCTCATCCAATTTTTCAAGTTGAACCAACCTGCCTTCAACTTGTTCAATTTCTGACATCTTTCATTCCTGTGCCAACCTCAGTGCAGGTACTTTTATCTCTAGTGGTAGAACTGCTTGGGTACCATATACTAATTCAAATGGGGTGTGTCCAATGGATGTCTTCTGGGTATTATTGTATGCCCAAACTGCCTCAGCAACTTTCTGATCCCACTGGCCTCGATGTTTGTCTGCCATTTTTTCTATGGACATACACAAGAGGCCATTGACCCGCTCCACTTGACCCATGGATTGTGGATAATAAATGTTGGAAGTGTGATGATCGATACCCATATGTTCTGTGAGCGACTTCACGGCTTCATTCAAGAATGGACTCCCATGATCGGACACAATCTCCATAGGTGTCCCAAAACACATACATATGCAGTCAAAGATGAAATTTGAGACTACCTTAACATTTGATGCTCAGAGAGCTACAACTTCGGCCCACTTGGTGACATATTGTGTAGCCACCAAAAGGTACTTTTTCTTGCGGGCTGTCATTGGTGGAGGGCCCACAAAATCAATACCCCATTTCTGAAATTGATGAATGGACATCATAGGATGATGTTGCCTAGGCTATAAATCCTACTTACCAAAGAATTGGCAGGGCTCGCAGGTCTTTCAATACATAGCTACATCTTTGAACATAGTTGGCCAGTAATATCCTGCATCTAGAATCTTCTTGGTGATGTAATTTACTGCATAGTGTCCACCACAAAAACCATCATGGTATTGCCGCAACACTTTGGGTACTTCTTCTACATCAATAGCTCTTCTTAATACACCATCCATGCCGTGGCGATACAACACCCCATCAAAGAGTGTATAGCGCCTACTATTTATCCGGATCTTCTTCCGCTCATAACTGTTGCAGTCAGGCGGAAAAGAAAAGGTAGCCAGGAACTTGTAGATACCTCCATACCATGGATCATCTGCTTCCATGGCTGCTACAAGGTTCACTTCAGGACTTTCTTCCAAATCAATTAAGGCATTCTTCAAATTAGAACAAGCCCCTTTTACAATTTTGAAGGTAAAATCATACTCTTGAAGGATTGCTAACCATTTCGCCAATCGGCCAAGGGGATTAGGCGACTACAAAACCTGCTTTGCAAGACCATTGCTTGAAATAATGACAAAACTAGCTCTATAAGCCACCTAATGCTTAAATTTTTCAATGCAAAACACCAACGATAGAGCATGATTGTCGGTATCAGAATAGCGCTACTCTGTTTTAAGCATGTGCCGTGAAGTGAACCGAATGGGATACATGAATTGGTCTTCCCTTGCTAGAGAAGAATCCCTACCAAAGTGTGCTCTTCAAACCTTGGGTTGATGCATTTTAGATTTAACTTTTTCATGATGCGGGGCACCATGATGTTGCATGCGGCACAACCATCAACACACATTCTTGATGTGGCAATTATCTATGATGACATCCAAAGTGTGTATTGATATCTTCTGAGATAGACGAAATCTCCCGCACCTTTTCCTTCCTCTTTGACCTCCTTGTAGAAAGCCCTTGCTGCAATTCACACCTCACCTTAGGAATTCATGCCTCACCTTAGGGATTAATGCTATGAGTTGTGGGAGTGTGATATTCAAAGACCGGTTGGCAATGTCTTGAACCACTAAGTAGTCTTCTTGCCGCCCTGATCCAATGGGGAAATCAGACGGAGACCACTTACTTCTACGGGATCTAGGAACTTTGCTCTTCTCTTCAGGGGGACTTGCCATCTCAACATCTTAAGTCTATGAAAAGAACACCTTCTTCTTTGGTCGGCCGTGTCCTTGGCCGAAAGAAGGTCCTGCAGCTTCTCTACTTCTTCTTCCAAGATCAAGGACTTCCACATCGGACTCTCCTGCATCAGACTCACCTAGTAGGTTTACACATGGACCATTCGGACATTTGGTGCGGTAGTGACCCTTCTGATGACAATCAAAGCACACAATGTTGGCACGTTCCTTTGGAATGCGGTTGGATTGCTTCTTGATTCCCACCATCTCAAGGCGTAAGTCATTAAGTGCCTTAGCAAGCTCATTGACACCAGGTTCTTTTGTTGGCAAGGAAGAAGGTATAGGAAGGAGGGGAGTTTGTGGACAAGGTTGGGGAAACCTCCTAGGTGGAGGGTGAGGATATGCCCTTGGCGGGGGACGTGTATACATCCCAGAAGTAGGCCGTGGATACATTCCTAGTGGAAGAGGCTAAGGAAATGTCCCTGGCAGACGCTGTGAGGCTCTGGAAGGTTGGGGTGGAGCAAAGTCTTTCCTGGAAGTAGGGTCTAACTAAACTTTGTCGAACTTGTGAGCGATCTCTTGTGCCCGCTCCATGGTATCCGAATCCTTCCACTTAAGCTTGAGACAAAAACCGTCTTCAGCCCCGGCAATCAAGTAACTCGGCACATGTTGAGTCATCCCGGTTTAGAATTCAGCATTTTCTCCTTGTGTGGCAATCAAGTGATCAAGAAGTACGGCCACTCAGGTACACATACCGACTCGCCGTCTCTCCTTCTAACTACTTCAAATTTGCCACCTGCAAGTGCACATTTTCCTGCTCTTCATCCTTGCCAAAATATTTGATCATTTTGCTGCAGTCAGCCTAGGCCAACTATGATGGACCGCCTCTATCCGCTTCTCATACTATACCTAAGCCAATCCTTACAAGAATGTGGGTAATACCAACAACCAGCAGCGAACTTCTATTAAAAAATTAAGGGATACACATTGGCATTTGAATGCAATAATGTATTCTTTTGGGTTCTCGCCCATCCAACCATAGAACACCGGGATGTCTGCCACCATTGAGGAAAATAGAAAGAAAAGGAAATTGTGGGGAGGTGGAGAGAGGGAAGAGAAACTATTGGCTAATTACTAACAATTGAGAGTGGTATTTTGAAATAAAATTTAGGAGATGAAACTTCTAGAAAACATATGTAAGTTGGAAATGGAGATTTGGGAAATAAGCGGAACATGGTGCGAGAAGAATCAATAGCAAAGAAAAGCTCATAAACAATCTTCATGGTCGAGCCATTATTGTGGGAGATTAGGGCTCAGCGCCTCATCAAGTTGTTCATAAGAGCAAAGAGGAGGGCCATTATCAGGGCAAGAAGATGCAAGGCTTGCACATCACCTTCAACTTCCTCTAACTCTTGCAATCCCTAAGAGATTTCTTTTAGCGGCGTGCAGTCTGGCATGGCATTGCAACTTCTTCTTCTAGGCAAGTTGATGGAGTACTTTTTAAATGCTGGCCTTAAGTTGGAGGACCTGAATGATGTAGTTGGGACACTTTGTTTTGCAATGGCCACATTCCCCACAATAATAACAATATATGACTCGCATGTGGGTGGTTCATCTCCATGGGGTAGGTCCAAGCTTCATAAATTACCTTGAATTGTGTGGGCACAAAACTCCTTTGGAGATGGTATCTCCTTGGAACTCGTAGACAGCTCGAGTAAGTGTATCAGCCGCACTATTCTCGAACCCTGGGATGTGATGTAATTGGATCTCTCGGAATTCTTGGCAGAGTTGCATGGTGTGCTGATGATGCAGGGCCAAGGCCTCACTTCATACCTTCCAATCACCACTGACTTGTCAGCACACCACCTAAGAATCCCCCCGCACTTTGAGTTGGGTGATTTGATGGTCCTTAGCTTTCTAAAAACTGAAGATAAGGCCTGAATATTGAGATTTATTACATGTGTTGGCGGCCACAGGATTGCTATATCGGAATTCCACCCCATCGGGAGAAAGTAAAGATACTTCGGCTCTGGCTTCTTTTGTTGTGGGCTTGTAGGCACCGTCAAAGTGCATCACCCATGCTGACATCATCATATGACTAAAACACAGACATCCCAAGTCTCTTGGTTATCAAGAATGGGAAGTATTAGGGGATGAGGGGAAGCCAACACTTTGACGAGGCATGTAGGACCAAACAAGCTTACAATCCTTTGCTGATGATTTATTTTATGACCAAATAAGATCACAACATGCAACTCAATGTGCAGTACAAATGGTTGATTTGGTAGAAAATGATTCCGGGCCCAGAACATTTCAACCATACAAATGCATATTATTACTGTATAGGAATTCAAAAAATCCTAACTACTTGGCACTCACTTGGCATAGTCATAATAATAACTTTTAGGCTTCCCAGCTTCCTTAACCTTCTTCTTGTGGACTTTCCTCTTTCTTACTTTTAACGGTGCAGCACTGGAAGCACAACTAGAATCCGGCATTTTTGTTGACTAGCCTTGGGAGCATCAATCATTAGATTGGCACTCTTCATCCATCATCATCACCTAGGAGGAAACGACCCGAAGCGACCCAAATGCTCCAAGTAATAATCAGATAGCACTAGTTTGTGAACTAAGATTAAATAATAGATTCTTAAGATGAATCCCCAATCCTCAGGTAGTTCCCACCCATCAATAAACCTTACTTCTTGTGCCACCTCTGAAGATGCCAGAACTTTGACTGTTGTGCAGCTTGGAGAATTAAAGTCTAAACCTTGCCAATGGATGTTTAGAATCTCAATTTCTTTTACATCCCATGATAAGAGCTCCCACCCGCCGTCGAAATTGGCAAGTTGGTGGATCAGGTGGCATTGCAAATCAACTGGGGGTTCTAGGAATACCTCTCTCCAAGTACTCACGGCTGCCAGCTCAAGGCTTCAAAGGAAGTCCTCAAAAGTGTTAAACTTGGACATATAGCTGCTTGGCTTGTAGAACTCTGCAAACTGGACACTTCTCCTTTTAACAACATGCTGACATTCATCTCCTATCCAAAGTTATGGCCTCTCCATTCTTCCCCTATAATTTCATGAAAATCAATTGGCTTGGAGGTAGCTTAATAATTTTGCAAAAAGACAAAACCTGGGTTTAGATCCAATGTGAAGCACTCAATGCCACCATGGCACACACAGTGCCATGTCATTGAAATTTTATTTTTTTGGGGGATTGCCACATCATGAAGTGAGAGACTGCCACATCATTGGCATTAGGTCTACTGCCACATCATCAACTATCGCAGTGCCACACCAACAGTGGCAGCAAGGGGGTGGGGGCTACCCAAGGCGGAGGGAGGCCGACAGCGATGCACAAACGAAGAGCAGCATGGTGGAGAACCTAAGACCGCCGAACAAGAGAGGCAATGCGGGAGGTGCACTAGAGGTGGAGGAGAATGTGGAGGCGTGGAGGATGAAGAGCAATGCATCAGCGACTATGGGGAAGAATCGAGGCGGACAAGAGAGGTGCTACGGGAGGTGCGCCAGAGGTGGAGGAGGGGAGGGAGAGTAGAAGGTAAGAGAGGGAGGTGAGGGAGTGCGACAGGGGAGAGAAAAAGTCAATTTTTTTAGAGAAAGAGAGGAGAGAGATTGAGAGGGAAGAGAGAGAGAGTGAGAGAGGAGCTCGAGGGTTAGAGAGAGATACTAAAAAGGAGGGAAAAGAGTGACTAAGGAGAGGGGAAAGAGGGAGAAATATATATATGTATATATATACATACATACATATATATATATATATATATATATTGTTGAGATATCAAGCACCCATGAATAATAGCTAGATGACAGCTATCTTTATGTACTCTAGTTAGTGGCTCAGTTAGTATGCCACCTTAGTTAGCTGAGTTTGGTTTGAGACCCACATATAGGGTTCACCTTTTCCTTTTGTACTAAGAGAGTTCTTTTGGCTTTCACAACTAAGAAGAGAAAAACTATTTTCAACCTCCACCTTTGTGTATCTTCCCCCATGGTGTATGTGAGAAAGCTGTAAGTGAAACTCCTTCCTTCTCTCCCACTCTCTTCACATGGTATCATAGCTCGATTCATGGTAAGGAGCTCAAGAAAGCAAACCAAGTTCGCGGTGTCTTGGTAAGAGGATCGGTGTTGCTTTCCTTTTTCGAGTTTGGGAGCAAATCTCTACAGGTAGCACAACCAAAAAGTGCAAGAGTGCACTGTCTCAGATTGGGATGCCCTTTGCGGTGTGGCAAGAGGGTAGTATATGTTGCGGGATCAGGCAAAGCCCTCGGTGACATTATTTTTTTGATTTGAGGCCATTTTGAGGCCCGTTTTGGTGGTGGAAGTTTTTCACAGGCACTCAGAAAAGTGCCTTGTTTTTGCTGTGCGACCACTGTTCTGTAGGTTGGTGAAAAGTTGCCGCAAAAATTGCATCGTATGCCTGTGCATAGAGATATTAGGATGACAAAATCATTCTTATTGCCTGTTGATGCAAAATCGTCACTAGGAAGTGATTGTGCAGTCAAATACCACTTTCGTCAATTTTGCAGATTAAATGCCCTTGTGAGGCAGAAGTTGTGTTTTTTGCAGTGATAGAATATTTTTTGTAGTGTTCTGTAATGGAATCTGATGCTCTTTCACAGATAGTCACTGGAAAGCTTGACAAGAATAACTTCCAAGCATGGAAGTTTAGAATGGCGAATTTCCTTAAGGGAAAAGGCTGTTGGGAGTTCATTACTGGAGCTAAAGAAGAACTAGTTATTCCTAATGTACTTTGACAAAAATGTATAGCACAAATACGCAAGCTAGGAAAATGCAGCTCAAACAAGAGTTGCATGATATGCAGAGAGAAAATATGAGCATCAATGACTATCATATGAAGGTGAAGAAGATTGCAGATACACTTGCTTCCATTGGGTCGCTAGTGGAAGATGATGATTTAGTTTCTGTGACCTTGAATGGTCTAGGAAAGGATTATGCACAGTTTCGGACATCCATTGCCGTCCGTGAGAATTTTCCTGATTTTGGGGAGTTGATCGCACTTCTAATTTCTGAAGAGCAGAGAAATGACTGGAAAATTGTAGCAAGGCAATTATGCATCCTCTAGCAGACAGAACACTATATTAGGAAATTTGGGAATCTCCAAATAGTTTGCGAATTCCCAAAAGGTAAAGATTTGGCCACATGGTCAAATCTCAAGCCCTTACTTGAAAGTGTAATCCACCCTAAACACTATATTCATGAATCCTTACAAGTCCCACTTCCAAATAAGTGATTAAGATCTTAGCCACATGGTCAAATCTTCAATCCTATTTAAAAGTGGGACTTGGGAAATTCCCAAATTCTCTAATATAGTGTTTCTAGCCGAATGCAGAGATATATGCCACAGTGCATTCAGCTCCTATGGTGATTCCATTCAAGCCTCCATCATTGATGCTTTCACCTTTGATACAGAGCACATCATCTCCTTGGACACAGTTTCCATGAGCAGCACAGATAAACATATCAGTCTTCAGGACATTTTGGCTTTGGCTCAATCATGCCGCATTGCACCACCCTTGGATCTAGTTATCATCACCACCTCCAATTAGCAGATTACATCCTCAGCATGAGGATACCTATGGATCAATGCAGTCCTATTCCAGTGCGGTAGATGTCATTAGGTTCAGCCATAGCACAACCTGGGGAGACTCAATGTTTCATCATGCACTTATGGATGTCGTATATAGTCCATACTTGATGCAGATCAGTGGTTGGATCCATGACTTTAGATCGGTCCCTACATCAGCATTCGTCACCTCATATGCCTTAGGGATATCTCATGCATTCTCAGTTGTATTTTAGGCTTCTAGGCCTTTACACTATCAGCTCCACCTTGAGTCTACAACAAATGATACATCCTATGCCAATGGATGTTTAACCATGCACATAGCAGACGACCTTAATCTCATGATAGTTGAGCATACAAGTTTGATAGGTTGCCATACCTTGTCGGTTTTATGGGCCTCTTTTTCAGCAAATTAGTGTATCATCATACATGCACCTTCGGCCCTTGGATTACTCTGTCCACACCAACTATGCGGTCTTCTTTTACCCCACATCATTTAACAGAGATTATAGTTCTACTGCAGCATACCTTACACATTGATGTCAGCTCTTTTGGGTTGGTGACACTCTCATATGTCACAAACTACTGGATTTTATCTTCATAGCTACATTAACCAGCCTTAGATCCAGATGCCTCTTCTTCAGAGCAGCTGCTCAGTCCATGGTGACTCATGACATGCTCAGCTTTGACATGATAAGCATGTAGCCATACACACGATTCTCCATGCAGTCATCTTTTGATCAACCAGTCTTTGATCCAGGTGCACTTCTGAACATTTCCTTCCTCTTCCATTCAACCTATCTTCAGGGTTTCGTTCGAGCCAAAGGCGAAGGATGACCCACAACTTAAGAGGGGGAAATCCACGTTATGTACAAGATTGCAAGTTGTACTCATTGTACATGCTTCCACTGCATAGTCATCACTGTGCTCACATACACACATACTACTTTGATTTCTTTCAATTTTCTTGGATGCTATCATATGCACCAAACAAAACACAAAAAGGTATGATACATACACCCTCTACTTACCCAATGCAATTTAAGAGGGCGTGTTCAGGATGGTATAAATTGCACCATACCTCTAGGACATTAGGGGCAAACCCTAACCCTAACCCTAAGGGGTTCACATGTATATCTTCATGTTCATGTTCAATACAACCTAGTGTATAGGTAGCTATATCATGTGCACTCCTCTCTCTCTCTCTCCCTCTCTCACTTCCACTATCAAGAAATAATAGGCTTACGACCTGTTATGAAACGGCATCATGGTCTTCAATGCCCGAGTGGGTACTCAGTTGAGAACATAGTTGGTACACATAATTGCATCAAACCAGAATTTATGGGCAAAGACTTTCCCTTAAACATGCAACTACCCATTTTCATTTTTGTTCTATTCTTGCGTTCGGCAAGTCTATTTTGTTGTAGAGTGTAGGCTACTCTGCACTGATGAATGATACCTTGGGCTACTAAAAAATCAAAAAATTCACGGGGCAAGTACTCACCCCTCCTGTCAGTCTAGAAGGTTAAGAATTTCTCCCCACTCTCATTCTCTACCAAGGCAATCTAATGCTTGAAGCAAGAGAAGACATCTTCCTTCAGCTTCATGGGATATATCTAAGTTAACTTGGTGAAGTCATCTAAAAGTAACAAAGTAATAGTATCCCCAAGTGATGCTATCTGCATCAGTCCGCACACATAACTGTGGACGAGATGCAACTTCTTGGATGCACCAAGGGTCCCGTCCTTGGGAAACGGAATCCTATGCATTTTGCCAAACAAGAAACCCTCACATACATGTTTTTTAAGTGCATGCATGGGTGGAAGACCTACGACCATGTCATGTGAATGCATATTCACCAAACTGTTGAAGTTGAGATATCCTAATCTCTCAAGCCATAGATGTGTATCAGAAATTATAGATTCAACCATGGCACTAGCTTTTATAGTAGCCTGTTGTGCATATATGTGAAGATGATATAGTCCTCTATCAAGTGTTCTAGTAAGTACAATATAGTTGTCATACTAATATCATAAACTGCACAGCGATAACCATAAAAAAGAAATCTGAAGCCATGTGTGGAGATGGTTGAGATAGAAATTTAATTCTTTTTTATACCTAGAACATATTAAACTTTCACAAGTGGAATGGTATCGCCTGACACTAGTGTGACAGCTTGACTGAACTTGATTCCATTCACCAAAATGGCACATGGAGGTTGTGTGATTTGCCTACTAGGGCAAGCTTGCCATGGACAATAAGTGGGTTTACAAGTTGATGGCACTGTAGACCACTACAAAGCCCGTCTTGTTGCCAAGGACTATGCTCCCGCATCACGCATCGCGACCATTCAGTGGGTCATTGCCATTGCATCAGAGAGCTTTTCTTCACGGCGATTTGATTCGGCCAACCTCCTGGTTTTGAGGTTGAGGGGTTTGAACATAAGGTAAAAACGTCCTTTATGAATGAAAGCAAGCACCCCAGGCATGGAATTCCTTACATCCAAATGGGAAACATGCGGCAAGGGTTTTATTTGTGTGATTTGGAAATGGAAGGACTTCTAGAAAATGTGCGTTTATGTTGCGTGAGCATCGACGGGAAGGAGGATGCATTTTTCATAAGGGAATTTGGCCAAGTGCTGCACGTCACAGGTGGATCCCAAGGTGGTCAAGGGTTGCAATTGGTGATTACATCCATACGAGGCTATAGTGTAGGGCATAATTCTCTGGTCATCCTGATAGCTGTTTGGAGCATGGGCTGTATATACATGGAGTTTTCGAGAGCAGAGGTCATGACATAGGCCGGTTGATCGCTATTTGGCTGGTGGCCAATTCCGAATGAAAGAGAAAGCATGTGGGATGGCTGTCATATTCTACCACCCAGCCTTACGGCATGGCTAGGGGTTTAGGTCATGTGTTTGGCAGATTGGTCAGGCCATGGAAGCTTGTGGCTATGGGTGACTCCAATGCTTGAGAGCAAGGTAGACATGTCAAAGGGAAGAGGGTTGCAGCCTTATCGATCGCGGCTGCTGGATTCTTACGATCACCCTTGCCTGATAAAAAAGCTGGCCGTACCAACTCCACCTCACACACCCTTGAGGGGTGGAAAGGCAACGTACTTTTCGCGAGACCAGGTCAGGTATTAGTCATATGAATCAATTTTCTACAAGTACAATGGCTTCCATAGCCTTACACCTTCAACTTGCTTTGCGATCTGTTTGTGATTGGTGAGTTATTTCTGGTTGTCCTGAATTAGATGTGTAGGATATATCAGCAAATCAGCTACAGAGGGACAGCAAAATGAGGCACTCCAGGCCACGGATTTCCCCGACCAGGAAGGAACTTCAACATCAAGGGATGTCATGCTTCGTCTTCTGCAGGACTGTATAAAGAACAAAGACCTGGTTGCTGGTAGGCGAGTGCATTCCCTTATGATGAGCAATGGGCTAAACTCATTGCCATTTTGGGGGGACCACTTGATCCGCATGTTTGCCTCATGTGGAAGCTTGTCAGAAGCTAACGAAGCATTTTATAAGGTTTCAAATCCAAATGTGTATACGTGGAATGCAATCATTTCTGCACATGCTCAGCTAGGTGAAGGTGAAAGAGCTCTTAAACTGTATGAAAGAATGCAGCAGCTTGGCATTAAACCTGATAGGGTCACATTTTTGTGCAGCTTGAAAGCATGTAGCAGCATTGGCGCCTTAGAACAGGGCAAACTAATTCATCACCATATCTCCAAAAAAGAACTCAAGTCAGATGTAGTGATTGGGAGTGCCCTCATTGATATGTATGTTAAGTGCAAGAGTCTGGATGAGGCACGCACTGTCTTTGATGAAATGTCTGATCGAAATGTAGTGTCCTGGAGCTCACTAATTGCAGGATACAGTCAGCATGGACATGGACTGTCTGCCATTGCACTTTTTACAAGAATGCAACAGGACGGGATTCAACCAAACAGAGTCACGTTTCTGTGCATTTTGAAAGCTTGTGCCAGCACAGGAGAGCTACAGGAAGGCAGGCTGATACATAACCAGATTATTACTAGTGGACTGGAAAAGAATGATGTACTTGGGAATATGCTTGTGGACATGTATGGTAAATGTGGGAGTCTTATGGAGGCATGCAAAGTGTTTAACACATTGCCCACTCAAAATGTGGTAACCTGGAGTGCATTGATTGGGGGATGTGCCCAATGTGGGCATGGTTTGTCTGCTTTGGGGCTTTTTGAGCAAATGCAAAAGGAGTGCATAGAGCCAAATAAAGTCACTTTTCTGTGTGTTTTGAAGGCATGCAGCAGCATAGGGGCCATAGGGCAGGGCAGGCTCATACATTACAAGATTCTCACAAGTGATATCAGAGTAGGTGTTTCTATCGGGAGCACCCTTGTGGACATGTATTCCAAATGTGGGAGCATAGCGGAAGCACGTGAAGTGTTCAACAAACTTCCAAATCAAAATGTGGTATCATATGATGCCATGATTTCTGGGTATGCTCAGCAAGGATATGGTTTTTCTGCACTCGAACTTTATGAGAAAATGCATCTGGAGGGTGTGAAACCCATCAAAGTGACATTTTTGTCCATCTTGAAAGCATGTAGCAGTATAGGAGCCGTAGGATATGGAAATCTGGTACATGATCAAATCATTAGAAGTGGATTCAGTTCAGATATAACCATTGCCAACACCCTTGTTGACATGTATGCAAAATGTGGTTGTCTGAAGGAGGCACACGAAATCTTCAGCAACTTGACACACAAAAATGTGGTCTCATGGGGTGCACTGATCGCTGGATATGTTCAACATGGGCATCAGCGTTTAGCTCTTGACTATTTTGACAAATTGCAACATGAGGGCATAATGCCAGATGAAGCCACATTTTCATGCATTTTGAAAGCATGTGGGACAATAGGAGCCATAAGACAGGGGAGGTTGATACATGATAAGATAATCAGAAGTGGACTTGCACCAGGTATGATTGTAGGAAGTGCCATAATTGATGTGTATGCTAAATGTGGGTGTCTGGAGGAAGCGCGTAAAGTGTTTGATGAACTGCCAGATCGAAATGTGGTGTCATGGGGAGCCATGATTTCAGGATATTCTCACCATGGCCATGCTCTTTCTGCCCTTGAACTTGTAGAGAAAATGCAATGGGAGGGCACACAACCAGACAAGTCCACGCTTGTGTCCACTGTAAAAGCATGTGGGAACATCGGAGCGATTGGGATGGGTAGGGTGATACACAATCAACTTATCAGTCGAGGACTTGATTCAGATACACTGGTTGGGAGCAGTCTTGTTGATATGTATGCAAAAAGCAGGTGTGTATGTGAGGCCCGCAAAGTGTTTGATGCATTACCAAATCGAGATGTTGTGTCATGGAGTGCATTGATTGCAGGGTATGCCCAGTGTGGTGACTTCAAGATGGCAAAGTGCTGTCTTGAGGAAATGCAACTACATGGGCTGAAGCCAGTTGATGTGATCTACACTAGTGTCATCTCTGGCTGCAGTCGTGCAGGTCTAGCGACAGAAGGCCACCATCAATTCATGTCAATGATAGTAGACAGTTGCATCACACCAAGTATTGAGCAATATAGCTCTATGGTTGACCTTCTTGCTCGTGTAGGACGTTTGAATGTGGCTGTGGATGTGCTTCAAAGTATGCCAAGTCTACCTGATATCCATGTCTGGACATCTTTGCTTACTGGCTGCAAAACCTATGGCGACATAGAGTTAGGGCGACGCTGCTTCGATGAAATTCTTCAACTGGATCCTATGGATGGCTCTGTGTATGAGCTTATGTCCAAAATTTATGCCAATGCTCAAATGTCAGAGGCTGTCTCCAATTTACAAGAGCTAAGAAAGAGGACAAATGCTTGGAAGAAGCCTGGGAGAGCCTGGGTTGAGGCCAACAGTGCTGTGCATGAGTTCTTTGCTGGCAGCAAAGGCCATCTGCAAAGAGTTGAGGTTCATTCCAAATTGAGGAGATTACATCAGCCAATGACGAATGAAGGATATGTGCCTGAACTAGGCATAGTGTCAAATCAAATAATAGCTGAGGGCAAGGAGGCTTTCTTGTGTGGGGCACTGTGAAATGCTGGCCAGAGCCTTAGAAGTCATGGGTAAAAACTAGCATGCGACTGTCCAGCCAAAGCATCTTTGTGTGTGTGTGTGTGCTAACTGCTGTGAGAAATCTATTAAAGCTGTATCAAAATTTGATATGAGAGAGATATAAGAGATGCAGATGAAACTCATCGCTTCAAGGATGGGGTTTGTTTGTAGGGATTACCAACTAATTGGTACTCAAGCTGGCAAGGGCATGAATTCTTGAAGGTCCTTTTACAATTGTGACTCCCCCTTATGATTAGCAGCATCAGCTTAAAAGGCTGGTATCAATGCTTCTGTACCCTCAGCAGCCCTGGAGTAGGCATGAAAGAGGGCAGAAGCCTCACTCTCATGCCAGGCAAGGAATGTTCTGGTGATTTGGACCTGAGTCAGAGAAATCAAGATAATGATGGGGAGTTTCAACACTTCGGCAGCATGTCAATTACAAAATCCAAAGAGCCGGCTGAGGATGTTTTAAGGGCTATGAGGCACGCTGGTCAGGATTCTCTTTTTTGGAGTATGATATTTTCCCAAGTTCAAACCCACGAGCTTATAGTTCTGAGCTTGATTCCAATGACCTTTCATGATATACCCTTTCCTAGAGAAATGGTGTTGTGCACCCTTTTGATGCTTCCACTGCATACCTTCTAGGTTTGTCTCCAAGGTCCGCACAAATACTTACCAACCACGTAGCACAAAAAATTTAATACCAACATAGAATGTGCACCCAAACCACAAACCACAAAACACTACAGATATGGTGTTATTCTTGTCATACCACAAGTGCATTACAAAAAATGTAAAGCTGCATATTGTAGTCATGATCATATCCATGCTTCAAAAACAAGCAAGCATATCATAGTCAAAGTGTTTCCAACAACATGCAATCTAACCACTACATTGGTCAATTGAAAATAGCATAAAACCATAACATTAGAGATGCATCCTAGGCTATGGAGTCTCCATACATCTTAAGGACTACTACATACCACCTAACCCTTGAATGAATGATTGGTGTGCGTAAGGGTATTCAGGATATTAATTTGAACTAAAAACCCTCCATTTGCAAATCCCCACCTCTCTTATTATCATCTACATACTTGAGGCTTGCTTTCCTCCTCCTCATCATGATGTTAGTCTTTCCTCTCAATATCATGGAGAAGCTCTTCATGTGTCCCAATAAATCTCTCGACTCCAACATCTTGGCTAGTTGAAGTTCTCTTGCCTCCACTCTTATTAGAAAATGTAGTATTTTCTCTTCCTCTTCCTCTTTCTATTCCTCTAGAGGAAGAGTCTCTTTTGGTGCACTACATCATGTATATACTCATGTTTGGCATGGTAATTCTCTCTCTCTCTCTCTCTCTCTCTCTCTCTCTCTTCTATAATGTTGCGAGGATCAAATTTTTTATAAAATTATATTGATCATTTGGTTGGACAGAGTTTTATAAATACATCATTTGTTCTTTTTTATAGTTCATCAATCTGAGCTATAGTTTAAGAGTTATTCCCATCATCACGTCTCCATGAACACTTTTGCTAGTGAAAGGGTCCTAGAAAGATGTCAACATTGATTTTTGAGTACACAGTCAGATACAACACAAAAAGTACGTCATATTTTATTTTTACATCTCATCAATCCAAGCTACGGTTAGAGAATTATGAGCACTTTTGTTAACCATCATCATGAGAACTTTCCATGGTTTTTCAAAGGTCACCTCCATTTATCACACCTCCCCTTCATGGAGGGGAGATGATGAGGTGAAGGTCAAAAGGGGGGGTGAAGTGGATGCTCCAAGAGAGAAGTGATGCAAGGTGCAATGGAGAAGGGCTAGTAATACATAGAGAATTGATCTTAAATTAAGGTCTTAAAAATACCCATAGGGCCCTTTTGTTAGCCAAAGGGTCTCATGGGATTTTTCTTTGTTACATTGAGCCTCAAGAAATTCAATCTTGGTTTGAAAAAAGACCATAGGAGTATTTGGTTGGCAAAAGGGTCCTTTGTCCTTTTTTTGTTGCAATTATGCCTCAAATTATTAAAATGGAATTGCTCGTAGGACCCTTCCACTGGCTAAAGGTTCACTTGGATCATTTTAAGAACTAAATTTATTGACTTATTTTTTATTTGAATGCAACAACAAAATGCTCATAGAACCCTTTCATCTAATCTCATGGGCTTTTCTATTTAAATTTGAATGCATCCAGAAAATGCTCAATGATCCTTTTGCTAGCAAAAGGGTCCTATGAGCTTATTTTTAAATAAAGAGCCTTAAAAACTTATGAAATTTTGGTTTATTCACTCTTTGGGCAACACAAAACTTTGAAAGGATCCGAGGAGATACTTTTCTTAGCCAAGATGTAGTCAAAAGTAGTATTTTGCGTCCTTCCAGGACCCTTTCACCAATGAAAGGGTCCATGGATTTGTGACGAGCCTCAAACCGTAGCTCGGATTAAAAAGAAAAAGTGATATAATTTTTTTAATCCATCTACAATGCAATCAAATATAATATTTCCGCAAGCGAAAGGGTCCATGGAGACGTGATGGTGGTGGAAAAATGGTCATAACTTTGTTAAAAGAAAAAGTAATTTAATTTTTTTTCTCTATCTAACCGTGCAATCAAAAGTAAAATTTTCCATCCCTCTAGGACCCTTTTGTTGGCGAAAGGGTCCATAGAGATGTGATAAACATAAAAAATGGGTCATAACTCTCAAACCGTAGCTCAGATTGTTGAGTTGTAAAAAGAAAAAAGTAATTTTTGTGATCCATATAACCATGCAGTTAAAAATAATATTTTTAATCCTTATAAGACCCTTTCTCCAAAGGGTCCATGGAGACGTGATGATGGTGAAAAAATGGTCATAACTCTCAAATTGTAGCTCAGATTGACGAGCTATAAAAAGAAAAAAAGATGGATTTTTTATGCTCTATCTACTCATGCAATCAAAAGTAAGTTTTTGAATAAAGAAAAAATATGTTATTTTTTTGTTCTATCTAGCCATGAAATCATAATTAAGTCTTTGAATCCTTCTAGTATGCTTTTGCCAATGAAAGGGTCTATGAAGATGTGATAAGAATAGAAAATGGTCATAACTCTCAAACTGTAGCCCGGATTGATGGAATGTAAAAAGACATGTTTATAAAAATCTATCCAACCAAATGGTGAAAATAATCTTAAAGGGAAAAAAACTACCTCCCAACATAAAAAAAGAGCTAGAGAGGGTTACATTCCATATATGAGTATATGCATGATGCGCTAAGTATATACATAATGAAAAAGATAGATAGTATATACATGGTGCATTGCACCATTTTGTTAGTGTGAAAGGGGTCATGGTGGCATCAATCTCAGAGCACAAATTTCCTACGCCCATTGGATTCCAAGAGGCTCATGTGCATTACAATCATTTCCCTTGTTGATGATATGCTACTAAGGATTTCACGGTGAAACATATCCTACCATTAGTACATTTTAGTAGGCTCATAAAGTGCCCTTGCCACACTAGAATCTTAATGAAGCATTCAACATATCCCTTTTACTAGAAAAAGGGGTGACAAAGGGTTCATCCATCCAACAATACAATTCATGATGATGAAGCCCAACAAAAGAGGTTTC